>NC_061139.1:12628021-12935566 GCF_905220365.1 Vanessa cardui
ATAGGGAATCGTATTTAACTTTACGTCTCCCAAATTAAACGATAATTATAATTTCAAACCCGCAAATTACCCCTAAATTTTAATGTTTTAATTTGTCTTTATAATTAATCTCGAGCTCGGTGGTAGTGAATGAATTTATTATGAAACCTATATATACGTCGCATTAAAGTGTACTATACATTGATAAAAACCGTTTCGTTAAAACTAATGTTATTTCTTTAATCATATATTGACCTATTATATCACTATGTTAGATTATGTAAACGGTCATCAGCACTCAACTCATAAATAATCATAAATAGTTTCTCCTTAAAATTAAAATAAATCATAATTAGTTTCTCCTTAACATTTTATATTGATATCCATCCGCGTCGTACATTTTCCTCGCTGGTATTAATTAAAATGTATGTTTTTAAATATATCTCATAAAATTTTCATAATATTATCTACCTCCGAGCTCAAGTTGACGGCGCTTGACACATAAACGGAACGAGGTGCACTCGGAAAAGATATTTTTTTATTTTAATTGGCTTTATGAAAAGGCATTTTTTCAATAAAACTCTTGACCGCTATTTTTTTTTTTGTAACAATATAAACAACGTATAATCATATTGGCATCAATATCAAGAGTTATATTGTATAAAGAAATTTAATTATATAAGTTGCACAAATTACATATTATTTTTTTATTCTCGAAAACTCACATAAAAATAATTTCTCACATAAAACTACTTTTGATAAACAAGTGACTCTCAAGGCTACTTCGCGTTAGTTTCACATGTGACGTGTCAAAGGCGAGTTAAATGCACTACAAAATTTAACACGAGGTTAACATACACCATCTTATCGTTTAGAAAACTATTTATATTAAACATTGTATACTAATTTCATATATTCTATCTAGACAAAGATATTTATTGAAATACTGGTTAGAGGCAGAACTAAAACCATTGAAGCGATAAATCTTCATTGTCATCTAATTAAACTATTAAAACCGCGCAAGATCGCTTATAGGGAATAGTTTTGTTGCGACCAATACGTCATAAGCACCGAAAATTGATATGACGCTTACGCCTTACGTTAAACGTATTTTAATAATATGGTAACCTTTAATCATTTGTACTTGTAATTTTACTTACTCGACTACTGAATCGTTATTAAAATCTAGACTCATACTTTAATACGGAATGTACACGGTCTACACAGAATGTATCATCCTATAAGTTATAGTCAGTCTAAGCAGAATGAATGGTAAAACCACAATAATGTTAGGTGAACAGTCTGCAGTCCATTTCAGTCGAACATAACGAGTGTTCAGAACGCCTGATCTGATGCATAGTAAATGTATGTCGATTTACAGAACTATTTAAATGATTAGATGATCTGAACCGTTTAAAAAACTAGGTAAAAGGTACTTGCCTAAAGTAACAAGTAAACCTCCGAATGCATCTACTTCGTACGTAAATTTTTCGATAGAATAATTGAGTTCTCTTTTAGGTTATACCCATCCAGGCCGTGTTACACATATCTGTAATACTTAAAGTAAGTGTTCAAAAGAGGTAAATACAAATTAAAAAAAAAATAATTCAAACGGTACTTTACGAAAATATTACTGCCACTGCAACGATTAATATTGTCTTACAACTCCATATCAAATGCAAATCAAGTGAATACCTCGTTATGTATAATCCTCCCTTTTGAATTTAACAAACAAGGGCTCCAAAGAACTTCATATTAAATGTTTCTTGCTTGAAGTGAATGTAAAAATTTTAGTTTGAATACAGACAAATTATGAATGCACTTGGTAAAATGTTTGAAAGTAGCCTTCGTCGTTTTTTTTTAAATGGTTAGTCTTTTTTGTGTATGTAATGTGCATCGACACACGGAAGTATAAATGCTGCCAAATCCCGGATAGTTGAACGGAAATTTAGGTCGAAATTTCAAGCGAAGTTTTTCAAAACTTCTGCAACAGTTCCAAACAACTGCCTCCACATCAGTTTTCAGCGAGATAACGAATACCGAGATATAGTCAAATTATAATAATGTTACTACTTAATATTTTAAAGGATACCGATACAAGTAAATAAATAATCTCACCAAAAACATTAAATGTAAAAAAATGCCAAGCCTCTCGCTGCAATCTTTCCATCGTAAAAAGTTTTGAGATCTCATAGAAGCTAAGTCCTATTCAAATTATTATGTAGTTATAAATCAACATTTAGTAATTGTATCAATAGTTTTCTTTATATTATAATTATAGTGACTTGGCAATGAGCACCAATTAAAAGCTGCTTGCTGCCTCGAATTATGTGCAAATGTTACTGACGAGATCTGTGATCTGATCTGAACTGATTGAAATAAGAAAAAAAACAATTAATTCACAATATAATTATTAGGGTCTTCACGCTTCTGTTGGTCTAGGGCCTCCACTGCTTTGTGGCTCCAGGGCCTCCAGACCTTTAAATCTCTCTCTGACTCTGGTTCCAAAAATCAGTCTTCTCAGTTCATTTGAATTTCCAAATGTCTTTAATAACGGAACTAGAACGGCTACAAAGAATGTAATAACACAAAGACCCGATTAGTTTTTTCTGATCCTTATTACTTCGGAATCTGCACAATAATAAGCTATCCAGTAGACCAACGAAGCGGTAAATATTAGTATCGTAGATAATATATTTACTTGCTTATTTATTTGGTTTCGATAGATTTTTGTGAGTCGCGCCCAAATTGTCCCAAACTCACGTACAAAGACAATAGGTATAATAGATATTCATTGTACGAATTATTTGAGCAACTACGGAGAAATATGACTCGTTTCAAAGGCATTGTTATCATTGTAAGATATATTTTCTTCGCCATCAAAAGAAACGGGTGAGCCATTACTCAGGAGATTTAGTTTGAAAAGAACTGCTACTGACGTAAAAACTGACGGACAGATATAATAAAAGCTTGTGTTTCTTATAACATATAGTACTAATATGATGGTAAGTAGCCACTACTCGAATAGAAATTGGTGAGAAAGCAATTTTTCGACAAAACCACTACACATACTAATAAAATCGTTTATTTTGAATATAATGAATGGCTTAACTTTTCCTTGCCTTCAGACCTCTGAATCTGGCCCTGATGCTTGTAGGACTATATATAAAGTCACCAAAATTGTACGCCTGTTTTATGAAGACCAAATCTATGTTGTATTTATTTTAATTCCTCTGTGTGACGTACAATGACCCGACCTGACCGTGCATATAATTTACAGATTCAAGTTAGTCTTCTAAATCTAGCCCCCAATATAACTGAAGTTATACAAAACTTGTGCCAACGTACTGTTAAATGCAAATAGGTCTGGCGTGAGTTTGTACGTTAATACAACCCAGCTGTTACAGTCCACGCTATCGGCGATATAAACATTGCACTTCGTCTGTGTATTAACCATTCAATGTTTAGAAGAATTTTTATTTACTTCTTGAATTGGGTATGAATTTATGCGTAAATTTATAAAAAATCATTTATAGGTTTTTTATTATATATGAAATACAGTACAGTAACAGCCTGTACATTTCCCAATGCTGAGCTAAGGCCTCCTCTCCCTTTGAGGAGACGGTTAGGAGCGTATTCCACCTCGATGCTCCAATGCTGGTTGGTGGATTCACATGTAGCAGAATTTCGTTGAAATTAGACAAATTCAGGTTTCCTCACGATGTTTTCCTTCACTGACGAGCTCGAGATGAATTATAATCACAAATTAAGATTAGGTGGTCGGTTAAATGTGCCACATCATGTTAAGTGTTCAAATATATTGGCACTGTAAGAAATGTTAACTTTCCAGTCTATAACTAAGACGATATGTGCTTATTGTCACACGAACTCACTCACCCTACAAACCGTAACGCAACAATACTTCTATAAGTATTTCTGTAGCGCGGTAGACTGTCTTACACATAGGCGAGCTTGCAAAACGCCCTACCACCTAATACAGAATGTGTTTCCACAAATTATTTAAGATGCAAAGTGATATGTATAATACTCAAATATGATTTTAATGTAAATGAATAAATGCCATAATTGTATCGCATTATATTAGCACGAGTTCCCGGCGGCGTCAGATTGCCACTTGAAGATGCAAATTAGCAATTTCATCACAAACCGAAATGAGTTGCGAAATAATATTTTTAATGCTATAATCGTATTTTCTGGCGTCTTTCTCGTGCATTTCGCAATTCCTCTCCGCATTACAGTCTCAACTCATATTGAAACATTCTACAGACCTTTGAGATCTCTTAAGACCTACTTGAATCAACGAATACTGAAAAATATTTAAAAATATGAAAATCGCATGTTGTTAACTCATTTGTAATTCTTGGATATGAACCTGAGGACTAGCTTTTCATTTCATTGTAATTTCTTTGAAAATTAAATATCTGAAAAAGTTAAAAATATTAATAAATTCCGTTGTAATTGTTTATTTACAGATAATAATCTCATCCAAGTGTCCAACTGCCGTACCGTGTGACAGCGAGACCGACTTACGTGCCACGCTTTATGGAGACCGGCGCTCCTTCTCTACGGACCATTTATTAAAGTAAGGTACTTCAGATATTGTATAATGTTATTAGTTTAAAACAAAGTTACGAAACCTAAAAGAGAATTGTAGGTCGGGAAGTATTTCGATAGCACTTTTAGCCTAGATTCAATAAGATTCTTACTTAGGCTACTTGCTTTATCATTCGCATGAAATTTGTATAGATACAAACTTCTAGTATCGGAAATTCATTTTACATTCGTTGTATAATAATGATGATAGATATATAAAATCATATTTATATACAAAGGCGTGGTTACGTCTTTGTCTTTAGATATTTCTTGTCTGAAAAAATGCTAGTATGCGATTATTACACTCCTAAAAAACATATTAGCGGAAGGACATTTTACTGGTATTTGTATGGCATACTGGCATATTTCTGTTTCTTTCTTGTAATTCTGGTACTGTTTGCTTTATTTGGTTTACTCACTTGGCTAACGACATTAAAAATAAATAAGAAATAAGCGTTACAATAATAAAATAAAAGCTAATAAGCCACCATTAAAAAAATATAATTCAAGTGAACAAATTACGAATATTTAGACCAATTCTTCATATTAGCGTTTAATTTATTTTTATTTAAGTGTTATTAAATTCTATGAGAGTTGAGAATATTTCGCTTTATTACGTTTTATTGCTTCTTCTTTTTCTTTCAAACAACATAATTTCGTCGTCGTCAACAGCTAGGGGTGGTCCATGCCCCACGCGGCGCCAGCTACCGCCATGTCGGCCCCGCCGCGCCACCCACACTTCTACACGGTCGAGGTCGGCGACACGCGCTTCACGATCCTCAAACGTTACCAAAACCTTAAGCCTATCGGTTCCGGAGCACAGGGCATAGTATGGTGAGTCGATTACACGATTTTCTTTATTTTATTTAATGGTTCCACAACGTCTTAAAAAATTGTTCTGTCCAGTCTAGATAATTTTGTCTCGAAAAAACTACTGATGAGATTTTAACCTATAATGATATTCTAATCATTTTAATCGTTATTATCGTTTATTACGATTTAAACCACGTAATGATATCTACGACAGAAATAGCCTGGACTATTGATGAAAAGGGGATTGGAATGGGATCGAAGAAAAATCTTATACGAAAATAGTTTATCCCTAAACATTATATTCTTACGGCCAAAATAGATTTCCAATTGTATAACATATTTTTGGGATATTCGTGTAATTCAAGATGTGACGAAATATATTGGCATTCACGTATTTTAATAGCAATTACGTCTAAATTTAGAACATTTGATGCATGACGAGTATGACATGTACATACAGACACATCAGAATATGGATATCACCGCATGATCTGGGAATTTATGTACAACTACTTGCAATAATATTTCTCTTGTGCATTGTTTTCAGCTTTTCAGAAAGAAGATCTTAGTTAATTTACAAAATATATTACGTCATTTATGTAAAAGACCTAAGTGTATGTTATAAGACTATTTATTTTGTCATTGATTTAATTTTATGTTTCTATAGTGATATTTTTTCTTTTCTATGTACTTATTCGTGTTTTGTCGAAATTATCTTTTCTAAGCTTATACTTTACTTGATAGATATACATATTTCACTGTAATGCACATGAAATCCGCACGCCATTATTTCTCTGCATGCACGTATTTGCACTGTTCTAGTAATCTCATATAGAATCCGTTCGATCATTGATCAATGTTCTCCTTCCCAACACGCAAACAATTCCAAATAAACGTAAACAACATTTTGGACTTGATTGAACCTGTGCGATTATCGAAGCTCATCTAATTTTCCCTAATTATGAAGGCATGCCACATTAATGAATATTTCGAATCTTAAATTTCGTTAACACAACAAATCTGTTTCCTCTTACGAAGATAATACACAAAAATATTTTAGGTACACAAATATTTAATGACAGAAAGCGTCGTTCAGAGACATACCAAAACTCAGCCCACCGGCTGTCCATATAAAGTATATTTCTCTTTATAGCTGATGCAGTTATAACGTTAGCTGAGTAGAAATGGTTCAGTATTACTCTGTCACACTCGGTGACACGGTGTTCACGATACCGACGCGGTACACAGAGCTCGTGCGTCGAGGCGCGGGCGCGCAGGGCATGGTGTGGTAAGCGACGCAGTTGGAAAACGCTTGTGCTTCAATGTTTCCACTCATACCCCGCTTTGGTTGTGAAAACTAATGTTTCTTAATATCCGTCGCAATGTCTTCGAGGTTTCATTTGAGGTTGCCGTTGGTGATCGAGATTTCTCTCTTCTCGTGTTTTAAGAGTTCTGGTTTGAATCGGTCTTGCAGATTTTCTATTCCAAAATTGTATTTGAAACAAATGAATAATCACTCATTATTATCATTGCTTATGAATTTGGGAAATTGAAATATTGAATTCACATTTATCCATTAACTTTATCTTCAGATGTAAATAATAAATATACAGACTAGTTAAGCCAAATTAAGCTGTTAGTGTGCGTTGTAGACGTGTATTTACAAAGTTAAGCGTGTATACCTAAACGTATGGAAAATAAATATAAATGCAAAAACAGGTTCACTTAGCTGTGGTTCCATTTTCGGCTATACTGCCGTTTTGTCTCTGCACTACAAACTGTAGTTTTTAATTTAAAGATATAAAGCAAACTTTTCGCTCGTACGCGTTTCTACTTATAACATAAAACCTTTATTGCAGAAATGTTAGTAGAATCTCTTGGAAACCCATTAAATCAAGCGCTTAGGGTTAAACCAGAAGTTCTATGAGATCGTCTTTCTGACACTTTTGGTCTGAGATCAAGAGGGCTATCCAAATTTAAACGCGTTATCTTAGATATATTAGGTATACAGAAAATTATGTCATAATTTTTTTGACTTCATTCTTATATTGGTGTTAGGACGAGCTGAACAAATCTTAGTTTAATTTGACTTCGTCTTATCTATTATCGTTTTTTTGAAGAGGACAGAAAGGACCTTACAATGTCGTCGACCTACTTCATATAACATGTCTTCCTGACTAACAGATGCATATTTACCATCATTTTCAGCTAGCCTTGTGGTATTTAATAATAATTTTACCCTTTTCCCCCTCCAAATTTAATAAAACTCGAATTATTCAACACAAAGTCATTTAACTGCAAAACCCAATAACAAATGCATGAGTTAACTTTTAAAACGACGATGGAAAAAGTCATAACATAGTTAAATTAAACTTATAGTTATGGTAGGTTTTTTTAAACTGCGAAGTACTGGATCCTGTATCAAGTGTATTTTAATTCAGATTTATATAATTTTAAATTTTTTAAGTTAAGAATATTCAATATAGTATATAATTGAAAATAAACTTCTTTCATTTAAATTATTAAAAAAGTATCCTGTATAGCAAATGTTATCTATGCCTGAACAAAAACAGAAAAAAAGTGCATGCCACGTGACAATGGCAAATATATATGGGATTGGGCACATGTAAACGTCTTTACACTAGGAGTTTAGGTTATTTATGTATTTATAATATATATTTTAAGCATGGCTTTTTAAATTTTTATGGTTATATCTATATATAAATATGTTTTCGTTTGTCATTTATTATTAATTATATATGACTAGTTTATGGTTTTCTTCTGGTTTCGTTTTATGTACTTATTATAACTTAATCAAAGGTGTATTACTTAACTTCGATGAAAATTTACTGAGATAATGAGTAACTGATCCGCCTTGCAGCGCCGCGTATGACACGGTGACACAGCAGAATGTCGCGATCAAGAAGCTGTCCCGGCCTTTCCAAAACGTGACGCACGCGAAACGCGCCTACCGCGAGTTCAAACTTATGAAACTCGTCAACCATAAAAATGTAAGTTTCACAAGCGATCTAATGTCTATCACAGTTTTATCAAAAATCACAATGTCATCCTGAATTTATTAGCCGTCACTTTTTGGGGCGTGAATTTCGATTCCTGACTTTGAATTAGTTATGACACAGCCAATTAAATATTTTCAGATAATCGGTCTCTTAAACGCGTTCACGCCACAGAAGAGCCTCGAGGAGTTTCAGGACGTATATTTGGTGATGGAGCTGATGGATGCCAATCTATGCCAAGTGATTCAAATGGACTTGGACCACGAGCGTATGAGCTACTTGCTCTATCAAATGCTGTGTGGCATCAAGCATCTTCATCTTGCTGGAATTATACATCGGGTACGATTTTCATTACAAATAGTATTTATAAGTTTTAAAGATTGTTTAGAATAATATATAATAAAGAATTTAATTTTAAACTGCCTTTTACAACAATTGCAATGAAATCGGCTTAAATTCTTTAATAAGTTGATGTTTCTTCTTATGGAAATATATATAAAATAATTAAATAATATAAAAAAAACCATTGCTGCAGGACCTGAAGCCGTCCAACATAGTGGTAAAAAGCGACTGCACGCTTAAGATCCTCGACTTTGGTCTGGCGCGTACCGCCGGCACTACCTTCATGATGACTCCATACGTCGTCACCAGATATTATCGTGCGCCTGAGGTGAGTTTTCTTATCTTATAACTTTAGCCACATAATATCATCATCAATATCATCATAAATACATACATTGTTCAAATAGATCATCTACAGCCAATATTTGAATAATTTTAGAAGATTTAAAGAAAGTCCATTGACTAATTAAAATCATTCTAGATTATTGCCCAAAAAACAAGAAAACCAAAACAGACCATTAGAAAAGAAATCTAAATTAGCAATCAAAATAAGGCAACACTGTATCTAAAATCGAGGAAGTTTTGTTACTTTTAAACTTTCTTCTAGAGACTAGTAACTAATTTCAGTCTGGGATAAAATTTGTATTTAAAATGAGTTTTCGATCGTCTCAGGTAATCCTCGGTATGGGTTACACGGAGAACGTGGACATATGGTCAGTCGGCTGCATCATGGGCGAGATGATTCGCGGTGGAGTGCTCTTCCCGGGGACCGACCACATCGACCAGTGGAACAAAATTATAGGTAACTGGTGTACTCAAGATTATCATAAACCAAGCAACCAACCAACCGTTAGTAATAGGTCCAATAGTGAAAAAATAAATTAGTGCTTCAATTATAAATATCATAACTGCGTATAGTTTTTGGTCTAAATGCAAAATTCATAATTAATTTTCTGATACAACCTATACGCAAGTTTCAGTAAAAACCTAATTTCAATTCAATCGATTGAACTATTCAAAAACATTGTCTACAACTGTAACGAAACGGCTCCATGTTCGGCTCCCCAACACCGGAGTATCGGCACGGAGCCCGTTCTGAGCTCAAGGCTTCCCGCAGAGCAACTGGGCACGCCGTCGGCCGCGTTCATGGCGCGCCTGCAGCCCACCGTGCGCAACTACGTGGAGAACCGGCCGCGCTACGCCGGCTACAGCTTCGAGCGCCTGTTCCCCGACATCCTGTTCCCCTCCGACTCGAGCGAGCACAACCGCCTCAAGGCGTCGCAGGCGCGCGACCTGCTGTCGCGCATGCTGGTCATCGACCCCGAGCGCCGCATCTCCGTGGACGAGGCGCTGCTGCACCCCTACATCAACGTGTGGTACGACGAGGGCGAGGTCAACGCGCCCGCGCCCGCCTCCTACGACCACTCGGTGGACGAGCGCGAGCACACGGTCGACCAGTGGAAGCAGCTCATCTACCAGGAGGTGGTGGAGTACGCCGCGCCGCCGCCCGCCGCGCACGCGCCGCCGCCGCCCGACCACGCGCAGCCCGCGCTCACCACATAGGTGCGCACCCCCCACCACGCGCAGCCCTCGCTCACCACATAGGTGCGCCCCCCCCACCACGCGCAGCCCTCGCTCACCACATAGGTGCGCCCCCCCCACCACGCGCAGCCCGCGCTCACCACATAGGTGCGCACCCCCCACCACGCGCAGCCCTCGCTCACCACATAGGTGCGCCCCCCCCACCACGCGCAGCCCGCGCTCACCACATAGGTGCGCACCCCCCACCACGCGCAGCCCTCGCTCACCACATAGGTGCGCCCCCCCCACCACGCGCAGCCCTCGCTCACCACATAGGTGCGCCCCCCCCACCACGCGCAGCCCGCGCTCACCACATAGGTGCGCACCCCCCACCACGCGCAGCCCTCGCTCACCACATAGGTGCGCCCCCCCCACCACGCGCAGCCCGCGCTCACCACATAGGTGCGCACCCCCCACCACGCGCAGCCCTCGCTCACCACATAGGTGCGCCCCCCCCCCACCACGCGCAGCCCGCGCTCACCACATAGGTGCGCCCCCCCACCAACACCACGCGCAGCCCGCGCTCACCACATAGGTGCGCCCCCAACCACACGGGTGTCCCCCCCACGCGCAGCCTGCGCCCCGACCGGGGTCGAGCACGTGCTGCAGAACCTACAAGTTTATACTATACGTGTGTGATACAATTTCAGTGTGTAAGCAAGCGTCGTATGCGCAGGTACCCGGCGCGGCGAGCCCGAGGGCGCGGCCGGCGGGCGCGCGGCGCGGCCGCGGGCGACTCCAGTCAAGCTGTTAATAACGAAAGTGATGTACATATGTGTGGCGGCTCCGCGCGGCGCCGCCCTGTCGCTCCCGCGGCGACGCGAGGCGCCTCGCTCGGCTCGCTCGGTCGCTCGGGAGCTGTTATCTTGTCTATTACCTGTAGTTTCTTCCTGTTTCTAAATACTATATAGGGTAAGTTATGTTTGCGTATATATATTACTCGTTCCTTTGTTTGAGCTCGACGGAGGCTTCGACCGTGAGCGGGAGCCGGCCGCGGGGTGAAATCGTGTATTTTATTAGGAAACGGTACACCGAGGCGCCACCTTCGATCCCCTGGTGACATTACAGATTTTGCTAAACGTATACCCCGAGTTGATTTGCATGAGGGAGTGCCTTTCGCGATTTGCTAATAAAATATTGGTGATTTTTCACGATACGGACTGAATTTGATACGTTTGGATATTTTTGTAATATATTATCGACGACGGCGTGACGAAAGCGGTTTTTCCGATTGCAGGTTTATTTTATTCTTTATTTAATTATTAGAATTAAACGAGTTGAGCTTGATATTTGTTATGTTGTTTTTAATCATGCGATTCGTTTTTTTAATATATTATTATTATTATTGATCTGTAAGTATGAAATATTGCAATTTACTGAGCCGTGAAAAATCTATTTTCTGATCCCATTTTGCCAATGTATCAATGAATATCAGAACGAATTAAAAGTGCAGTGCCATTTTGTGTATTCGCTGCGCAGTCGCGCGCTCGCCGTTCTGTCCGTGAGGCGCCGTAGCGCGCCGACCTGCGGGTCGGCCGATCACTTCACGATCTGTTTCGTAGTCACACACGACAGTCACTCGGGATTTTGTGATGTTCATAGTTTTCCATAAGTAGTTTGTAAACCTAGTTGCGTTGTTGACGATATCGTATCGACTGTACGGACGTAGTTGAGTAAGTACATTTTTACCTAAGTAGTGTAATAGATCGTCTCACGCGTTAAAGCCGAGGACTCACTGTGACACGTTGACAGCTTTTGTTAACCAAATATTATTCTTAAAGTTATAAAATGTAGTGAAATATTTCTATCGAAATTAGAAGCCGAATATAACATTATTGTAATGTATATTTAGATATATATACAGTTTTTATGAAACGGAAAATTATACATGGCTTAACGTGTGAGGTACGTCGTAGGTTATTGTTTGAAACCTCACTAGGTGATATAATTATATGATAAGTGAAAACAAAGAATGTTGATAGTCTTTATCGGGTGGTTTCAGCAAATAGCACAATTTATTAGCTATAGAATAATGCTGGGCGGAGATGTCTGTGAAGAAAAGTTTACCGTATACTCAACGATATGTAAATAATTACACGAGCATTTTGTACACAAATGCCACTTTGACGAAGATTCGTACAAAGTCGACGAAACCTATTCGCGAATGTGTAGCGCCGACATTACGATGTAAACGTCGTATTGAAATCTCGTTAAGTATGCGATAAACGAAATCAAGTTTGAGATACGACTTATAATATTATAAATCGAAAGCAATAATACATTTCCAATTTTCCCTCCTCGAGCGCAAAAATTGCCGTTTCGCTTATTTCTTGTACGAAACATATCAAGGACGTTTCAATAGATAGGTTAATTTACTGTTACAAGCAAACCGTTTGATTCAATTGCCGCTCCATATAGAGATATGTTACTTTACTTTTGTTCCATGTCGTACGTCATTGTGACATTGACGTTTTGTTATTCCGAATGAGCGGGAAAAGTTTATGTCAAATGCCGTTAACAAAAAAAAAGATAAAGATGTCTATGGTAAAATAATACCTTCCATGCATTATCTTCATGATTTAATGACAAGACGAGATAATTATGTTTACAACACATTAGTGTATGAAATAATGATCGTTTTCTATATCGTTATCTCTGTCACACTTTTATCGGCTGAAATCTTGTATGAAATTATATAAACAAATAAATTTAATATTATTATTAGCTATTGCAGTCCCTAAAAGTCCTTAAATTTCAAGTGAAGGAATATTATGAAGCGGACGCAAGAGCTAACAATAATAATACTATGAACAAATGTTCAATTAGTAGTAAAAAAATTATATTTGGTATCAGCGATATGAAAGTCTATAAAGATCATTGTATACAATAATTAAAAGAATATCTAAATGTAAGTAGGGATGTGTAAATATAAACATGTAAAATAAGCTGGATGGAACGAAAGTGAAGAGAACATGCGCTATCTATAGGACATTCTGTTTATCGCTATAGTAAATAAATAATTCACAACTGTACGTCCAAATTGTCCATTTATATGTTAATGTACCTATTGCAAATTACAATAATGTAATCTTTAGAATGTATTTAGTATTAAAACAAGGGTTAAGGTAGTAGCGACGTTGAACGCAGGCCGAGCGGCTTCTAGCGGTACTTGGTTTGACACTTGGATGACTATCTTTAACAACTTATTTTTACTGTACACGTAAGTTATTTCATATTTTAACTGAATAAATCAAAATGGTTATTATATATAGTTTGTTTGATTTATCACCTTGATTTTTTTTTTTAATATAGGTAAGCAACGATCTTCATTGGTCGCTACCGTCCATAGACTTTGGTGCTGCAAGAAATATAAATCATTCCTTAGATTCCTTCCAACCTTGGAAGCTTAGATGTTATCCCATAGATCTCTAGCAGGAACATAAATGTGTTTCGCTGTTTGGCAGAATAATGTGTGACCAGTAATAATCAGTGTCACAAAGCCCTAGCACAAAATTAAATATATTTCAATTTTTAAGACAACTCGCAGATAAAACCATCGAACTGTGTGCAGTTATTTTGTAACGCAATGTTATACCTGTTATAAAAAAATTGAGTTATGAGTTTGGGAAATTAGTTAAATCCCACCAAAAACATTAATGTAAAAAAATGCCAAGCCTCTCGCTGCAGTCTTTCCATCGTAAAAAGTTTTGAGATCTCATAGAAGCCAAGTCCTATTCAAATTATTATGTAGTTATAAATCAACATTTAGTAATTGTTTCAATAGTTTTCTTCATATTATAATTATAGTGACTTGGCAATGAGAACATATTCAGCTATTGCTGTCTCCTGAGCCCGAACCCGCATACAATATTTATCGCTAAACTCAAACTCAAAATGGAGCTTTAAAATTTAAAGAATTATGAACTTTATGTATTAATTTGTATTAATTATAGTCTATGTATTACATTTACATTATTATTTTCTATTCTATGTATGTATTCATACAATTGAATACTTAAACAACGAACAAAGTTAACAATGCAGTCAAAATCTATACACAATGTTTTTGGCAAACCGCAAATTTAAAATTGTTTTCTATGGTATATAATTTTTTAATGTTTTTATAATTTTTCCTTTATATGTGGCTAATAACCTATCTTGATGCAAAATTTGAAGTTTTTAAGTCTGCTAGAAGTACCTTCGATTTTTGATGATCGGTGAGTGAGTGAGTGACAAAATGGTGTAACTTTGATCGATCGTAAATCCTAAACTATTAATTCAATTGGCTTGTAATTTCGAACTTAAGCTTGTTCTTATGCCTACTATTAGTCACCGAAACCCAAACTCCTAGCTTTGTCCACTTCGAAGATATAGGGAGGGCGAAACAGACGCGAATCGCTTCAAGAAAATATGGTACGGCCGTGCCCGTTTTGCTCGAGACTTGGTTGGGGCACTGCCGTGCCCCCAGATCAAAGAGTGCTTATGCATGGGTACTCCCTATTATATTTTTATATACATTTCAATAAAAAAAACCTATGAGACATACATTTATATACACGACAATTCAAATCAAAATAAACTTCAAGTAGGCTTTTACAAGCACTTTTGAATCGTCATTTTACAATTAAGTGAAGCTACCACCGGTTCGAACTCAAACTCAAACTCAAATATCTTTATTCAATATAGAAGCATTACACTTTCTTATTGATGGTCAATTGAAACACTACCACCGGTTCGGAAAGAAAATACCGTCACCTGAGAAGAACCGGCGAAAGAAACTCAGCGGGTTTTTTTTGTTTGTCTTATGTATTATATAAATAAACAATTTAATATGAGATGAAATAGCCAGGAGGCGATCGTATCATTCCCAAGGTGTGCTATCGATCATAAACTCATTAATTGTATAATAACCTTTTGCACACAAGCGTTCCTTAATAATTTTTTTAAATTTGGCAACAGAGGCATTTTGAACGCTTTCTGGGATCCTGTTGTAAAACCGTATACATTGCCCCACAAAGGAGTTACTGACTCTACGCAGTCGAGTAACAGGAGTAACAAGTTTGTGTTTGTTCCTTGTACCAATGTTATGAGTATCACATTTTCTCATGAAATCATTAATATTTTTTCGTACATACATAACATTAGAGAATATATATTGAGAAGCAACAGTCAATATCTTGATTTCTTTAAATTTATTCCTTAACGATTCTTTAGCTCCTAGGTTGTAGATTGCGCGAATAGCCCTCTTCTGTAGCACAAATATGGTATGGATAGCGGCTGCATTGCCCCACAGCACAATACCGTATGACATTATACTATGAAAGTAGCTGAAATATACTAAGCGAGCCGTATCAACATCGGTACATAATCTAATTTTTTTGACCGCGAATGCCGCAGAACTCAGTCTACTCGCCAATCCGTCAATATGGGGGCCCCATTGCAACTTGGCATCAACAGTAAGGCCAAGAAACTCAGCAGAATCAATTGGATCCATCGATTCCCCATTGATGAGTACATCGGCTTTTACATTTTGTACATTTGGCGTACTAAATTTCACAATTTTAGTTTTATTATTATTTAGTTTAAGATTATTTACGCTAAACCAATGTACTATATCAGCTATAGCATTGTTTACGTCGTCGTACTGTACCTGTTTTCTATTAATTTTAAAAACTAAGGAGGTGTCATCAGCAAACAATACTATATCATGTTTGTTCCCAACAAGAAAGGGCAAGTCATTTATATATGTGAGAAACAGAAAAGGTCCAAGAATTGATCCCTGAGGGACCCCCATACCAACTGAGACCCCAGGAGACCTTTTTCCTTTAACGTCAACCCTCTGAATTCTATTGTTAAGATAGGAAGTCAGAAGGTCGAGCGCACATTCTCTAATTCCATAGTGAGATTTCGGAAAGTAGATTCTACCGATAAGAACCGGCAAGAAAACCAGTACTTGCTCTTTTTTAACATTTAAAAATACAACGTCATTTTAGTTAAATACAATTATTTAAATTAATATATCCTGCTTGGAAGTCAACAGATACTAACTCTAGGCTCCAGGCAGTTGGAGATGACAAACTTACAAATAATTAATTGTTAGTAAATCAAGGTTAATTAAAAATGACAAGAATTAACAATAATAGTAAAATAATAACATACAAATATAAACAAAATAAATTAGTTAGCTGACAATTTTGACAATATTTTTGTGAAACTTGTTTGATGAGTCTCCAAAAATGTTTGTTGTAAATATATTGTGACGCAACAGTGAGTATTCCTGCTTTGTTAAAAACATCCCGAAGAGAGTTTCTAGCTCCAAGATTATAAATAGACCGGATTGCTCTCTTTTGTAAAATAAAGACAGATTCAATATCTGCAGCGTTACCCCAAAGTAATATGCCATATGACATAATACTGTGAAAATAAGCAAAATAAACTGAACGAGCGGTATCAATATCAATATCAGTCTAACTTTTCTAACCACGTATGCTGCGATCTGTGTCTTCCTGTTAGGGATGATAAATGAGGACTCTACTGAAGTTTGGAATCCAATTCTATTCCTAAGAACACCGTAGTATCAGCTACTTCAAGACGGTCACCGTTTAAAGATATATTATAATTTTGCGTTCTAACATTGGGTAGGGTAAAAACTACATATTTTATTTTTTGAGAATTCAAAACGAAATTACTTACTGTAAAACAATTGTGTATCTGTGATACTGATCACTGTTCACATCGTCAGAGTCAGTTTTTTCCTGTCAACCTTAAAACTCAGTGAATTATCGTCAGCAAACAACACTATATCACAAATACCTTTAACATAGAAAGGAAGATCATTTTTATATACTAAAAAAAGAGGAAAAGAAAGGGACCCAAAATTGAAACTTGTAGATCACCCATTTTTAACGACTGACGAGAAGACTTATTCCATTAAAGAAAACATGTTGGATTATTTGTCTTAAGTATGAAGCAATGAGATCAAGTATATTTGAGCTTATAAAGAAGCGTTTCGTGTTCTACACAATCGAATGCTTTAGATAAATCACAGAATACTCCAATAGCATTCTATGATTTCTCCCAAGTACAGTAAATATGTTTGTATAATTAAGATAATAGACAAAGTTGCTGTTGGCGCAACATAACATTAATATGCGATGTACCCAACAATATAAGCCTTAGGAAATAATAATTTATAAAAGTAACTCAACTCAAACTTAAATACATTTTTATTAAATTTAAAATATTACACTTACCTATTCATAGTCAAATTAAATACTACCACCAGTTCGGAAAAATAAACACCCTGACCTGAGATAAACTGCAAGGGAAGTATATCTGCCGGTCTTTTTGTCAAATTAATAAATATAAATATTGAACATGAATAGAAATAGCCAGAAGGCAATCGTTTCATTTCCAAGGTATGCCATCATCAGTCATAAACTCATTAATTGTATACATTACCCTACGAAAGAGATACTGACTATGTAGTCGAGTAACAGGGGTAACATGTTGTGTTTGTTCCTTGTGCCAATGCTGAATCACATTTTCTCATAGAATCGTTAATATTTTTCCGTACATACATAACATTCAAGAATATATTGAGAAGATAAGTCAAGGTTGTATTCTTAAGTTATCTGAAACCTTAAATTATGAATTAAATATTAGATAGTGTAAATATACACTAGGAAAGATTAACGAATGGATGGAAATACAGTATAATAGGCAAGCAACAAGATAGATATTACAAATTTTTAACACATTTTTAACTTTTTCGTTTCATAAATTTTAATCATTGTAAAAATACATTGGTAAATAAGGTATATTATTCAGTACTACATTACGCAGACGATAAAAAAGCGTGAAATTAATACTTGTTGCCTTCCAGGCAGGATAAATTACATACATGCAATGATGTTGTAGTAAACAGTTATGTTATTAACGCGCAAAAAGTGAAGACTAGAAAACGTCCTAATTGGGACGTTTGTCTTTAGTTGTTTGACGTAGTAATACGTTATAATACATCATAATTACGTAGTAATACGTTTTACGTAATTAAAACATCTTGTTATCCCTTTTACTTATCGTTTTTATCAAGCTATCCTTTTTACTTTTAACGAAATGTAAAAATAAACTAAAATAAACGGTCCCCGGTGCGGCACACTTTTTTCTGTTGTTTAGTATGGATATAACATATCTGTTTATTAGAATATCATTGCATACATGTATAACTTTAATTAACTAACATGATTATTTTTAAATATTGAAAAAAGTAACTACTGTGTTTCTTGCCAGTTCTTCATGGTAGAATCTACTTTCCGAACCGGTGGTTGCTTCACTTAAAATACTTGACTATGACTATGACGATTCAAAAGTGCTTATGAAAGCCTACTTGAAAAAGGTATATTCTGAATTTGATTTCTTTTTTAGTAATGTACACTGAACATTTACAACACCGTTATAGTTTAACATATTTCGATGAGTTATCTGTATAAGAACAAAAACGAAGGAATGTATAAGGGTATAGTTGACATTATCATAAAATTCAAGTTAATTGGATCGATACGAACGGGTACTTCATCATATTATTACTTAATAGTTAATACATATAAGACACAGTGTAAATGGTTTAGTTCTGATATGATTTCGATTTTGGGAATAGAACTTGTAGCAATGACTTAATTAACTAAATATTACAAAAATATAATTTAATTTAAAAAAACTTACAAGGACTGACGGTTTGGAGCCGTCATAGGATACAAAAAAATAAATTAAGCAGGTTGGCTTTGGTATTTCACGAGCATAAATTGGCACGTTAAAATATATTCTAAATATTTTTCTTATTTATCATTATTCATATATATCATTCGAATTCCAACTTATTAAATTTTTCCTTATACAAATATACTTCAGAAAAAAAAAATTTTTTTCATAATATATAGCTTTTTTACAATCACAAATATTAATCGACGAAATTGTTTTTTTTTTTCAAAATAAGGGAATAAAGTGAACGATCCGATTCATGAATCGAATAGTTATGAGTTGGTTATGTGAAGAACCAATGAATGAATTTTATTATATCTAATGTCAACTGTCAATTGTCATCGCTAACGCTAATTTTGTAGACGGACATGAATTTTGTTATTTTTACCAAAACACAATCAGAAAACAAATGTATAAACAAGAGTATTTTAAATTAAAATAATAAGATAAACCAACTTTAATTCCTTTATGCATGTTAGGTTAATCTGCAATAAGATAAAATGGCGGAAAAAGACAAATCGAAAGTCAGCACACAAATGAAACACATACCAAAAGACGCGCAAGTAATAATGTCCATAATGAAAGAAGTTGGTATAGCGGAATACGAACCAAGAGTCGTAAACCAGCTCCTCGAATTCACATATCGGTATGTTACCTCAGTACTAGACGATGCCAGGGTTTTTGCTAACCACGCGAAGAAGAAGACTATTGACCTAGACGACGTGAGACTGGCGGTTCAAATGCAATTAGACAAGTCTTTCACGAGTCCACCTCCAAGAGAAGTGCTCTTGGAACTGGCTAGAGTCAAAAATGTGAATCCACTTCCATTAATCAAACCGCACTGCGGACTACGTTTGCCGCCAGATCGGTAAGATTTATTTTTAACTGCTAAACATCTTGAATGTAGTCACTATTCTATTATATTGTGATATCAATTATAACATTAAATATTTTGTGCAACTCAAAGTATCCATAGTATCCATCAGTATCCATATCCAGCTTCCTGTATCCATAGTATTATATATTAAAAATATTTTGCTTTAATTAGAAAAAAAAACAGGCGATCTATTGTAAATTGTCTGATCATCATCCCATTCAATATTTTCTTATCATGCTGACCCCAAGATTAGTAAACATATTGCAATCCACAATCTGATACTTACACATTTATTACCAGCAATGTTTAGATAAGATCTATGTTTATAATTTATTCATATAATGATCCCGTTTTTCAGTTACTGCTTATCAGCCTGTAACTATCGTTTGAAACCAGCCACAAAGAAAGTGGTAGTAAAATCATCAATACCCACCACTCCAACCATAAAAACAGTGACCACATCCAAGCCAGGAGGACCACAGAATGTTGTTGTTAAAAGACCACCTGGAGCCATAGTTAATGTGACATCTAAACCTAGTGTTGTCCCAAAGCCCGTGTTGAAGTTCACATCAAGCAGTAAGGTGGGTGAAAATTGTAACACTTATTTCTAATAAGTATCATTTAGAAGCTTGTCAAAATAAATTAATACTATATTGCTAACATAGTGACCACATTTTCTTTTCGTTCATGACATTTGTTTTTCCTTAATCAGACACATCTATCTAACGCATAGTTTATTCGAATCGAATCCTTCGTACTGTTAGTTAGTTGGTTAGTTGGGAGGGCAGGAGGAGGTTAGATGGCATTACACACAGGAAAAGTAATTAATCCCTACTGTCTTTATCATTACTCATTCTTGGTATTGTCTATACAGATGATACTTTAGGGATGATATATTTAAATATTTAACATAATTGGGATTTATAACTTACAGGTGGTTGCCAAGCCAGCAGTTCGTGTGACAGCGGGACCATCATCACAGGGCCCGATCAAAATGGAAGTTGATGAAGTATCTCAAAAAAGGAAACGAGAAGATGACGATTATGATATGTAATTAAGTTTAAATAGTTAAAGATAATATTATTAAAGTTTTTATTAACAGATATTTTTTTACTATTAATTCCTAGAACATGTCTTTAACAATTTTATATCTGTATGAAAATAGGCTGTATACATATATAGATATCATCCGTAGAAACACTAGTGTTAAAATGATATTCACTAACTTAACTTAATCATTTCCTAAAAACATCAGTTATGGATTATCTACTGATAGTAGATATTATGTAATTATAACCTCTGATAACTCAACAATATATGACCCCCCAGTTAGTTAAAATGGCAAGATGATTAACTGTTGATAAATTTTCTTCAATTCTTCTTGAAAAATTTATTTTAAAGTTGGTCTTTCCATCCTTCAAAATCTATAAATATATTGCATTTTTTTTTTCACAGTTTTTTATCACATCCAAATTATCATCTTCCATCCAATAAGCAAAATTAAATTTAATTGTAATGAACATTCCTAATAGTCCAGATTAATATGTCAGCTCCAAAAATTATCATTATCAGGAATTGTTCATATCAGCTGTAAAACATGGCAAATCATATCTCTTAAGCTAATGATTACTTAAAGAAAACAACATTAAAAAGTATAAAGTTTTTAATAAAGATATAATATGAAATTCAATAAATAAAATATACCAATTGATTACTCTTACAACAATACTAGAAAAATATTTATAAAATTTCAACTTGTAGAAAATATACTTATTTATTTCTTTTCATACTTGTAAAAACCTTCGCCAGTTTTAACACCCAGTTTTCCTTCAGATACCAGCTTGTTGAGTAAAGGAATTGGGTTAAATAAGGATTCTTGTGGGTACTTTTTGTGCCATCCGTCTAAGATGAACTTGTTTGTATCCAAACCAACATAGTCAGCGAGTTCTAGTGGTCCCATTGGGTAGCCTGCTCCTAACTTCATCGCAATGTCGATGTCACGAGCTGATGCATCACCTATAAAACAAGTAATAACATAATTAATTATATAAATTCAAAATACAGGGTCAGATTCATTTCTAATTTCTGAGGTAATAAATTAATATCTTGAATTATTTTTGAATTAGGTGAAAATTTAATTTAAAAAATGTTAAAAAGCAGTGGGTTATTATTTCTCAGTTATCAGAATTTCTTATTTAATTTCTTTCTTATGTGTGAGACCCTAGGTGAGATAAATGGGCCCCAATTATCTGAATCTCTATTTTATTGTTCAAATAAAACGTAATTAACATAAAATGTTCACAATAACTGGGTAGTTTCGAAAATTATATGCATATATATATTTTTTTTTATTAACTCTCTATAAACAACAACTTCATAATTTGAACAAAATAATTTTTTTGGATCTCCTAAGGATAAAACAAAGATATATACCTCTTTCAAACAGACGAATTGCCTCTGCAATGTATGGTACCAGCAATCTGTTAACAACAAAGCCGGGTGTATCTTTGCAGGTGATGCAGGTCTTGCCAACACTCTTGCCCCAAGCCATCATCGTTTCGTATGTGGCTGTAGATGTCTCTGCACCTTTAACCACTTCTAAAAGCCGCATCACAGGAACTGGATTGAAGAAGTGAAGACCTCCAAACCTGTCATTTTAATTAACTTAGTAACTGTCATTCAAAACATCAAATTTTATATAATTTCATTTGTTCAAATGCAAACAGCACGCTTTTCCATATACACCGATATGATGTGGTGGTGGTATAATAAAAACACCATGCTACTTATAGTGTACAAAAAGTTGAGTATATGAAGCATAATTTGACTTAATGCAACAATTATCTTAAAGTGAAAACTTTAGAAATTTAATATTTGAGATTTATTCATTCTTAAAAATATATTATTAAGCTTTATAAATTTTCAACAAAACTAAATCACCAAATAAGCTATTATGGTTTTCTACTGAACCTTCTACTTAGTTCCACATATTATGATATCCCACATCCCTAGATAATCAAACCCTCTGGCTTGGCTTTATTTGTAGTTAGTATATTGTATTTTTGGTTAAGTAGTATTGCAAATCATAAGAACATTGTAGTTTTAGTTGATACATATTAATTAGTTTAGTTTATCTTTTCCGTTAATTTTAAATGTCATTCCATAAATTATTTTATACAACACTTATGTAAATTCTACATTTATTCATTCATGAAGTTAATGATAACAACTGAAAAAGAAGGATATACTAACAAGAACTAGTCAAAATTTTACACAACCTTAAAATGTTTAAAATGTTATAATTTGAAGGGTGAATTAATGCAATTACAGGGTCAAAAAACATAACTTTTCAGTTTTACAAGGTTACTTAATAACTCTTAAACTGCTAAAGCTAGTTAGTAACTATGAGTGGTAGTTTATCATACATTTTTTAATAGCCTTAAGAGGGTTATGAATATGTCAGCCTTGTACACTAAGTTTGCCTTTGCATCAGAATTATCAAGTAAACAGAAGAAAGTGTACACACTTGTACAAAATAGGAAGGTTGAGCAGAGAAATGTATACATCAACTTACTTATCTTTCCTCTTAACAGCTTCTGCAATTTCATTGATAGAGAGCGATGAGGTGTTAGATGCAAATATGGTGTGGTTTGGAGCAGCCTGGAAATAAAAATTAAACCTCCATTTTCAAATTAAAGAACATGCAGTCACATTCAAATAAATAACATTAATAATATATACCAATAACACTAACATCAATCTCTGTGGAAATACAATAATAACATTAAAAAAAGAAGCTTTGTATTAACGGCAAAACTATTTTAATGATTAAATATTTGTTTACCGCATCCAGTTTTTTGAAGAGCTGATGTTTGATGTCCATGTTTTCAACAATAGCTTCAACCACAAGATCAGCACCTTGACTTGCGCTCACAGGGTCTGTTGCTGTTTTGATTCTAGCCATGGATTCAGACACAAACTTTTCTCCTTCTTTAGGGTTATCCTTGTAAATCTTCTTGGCAACTCTGCCCAAGTTGTTGCCAATTGATTTTTGTGACTTTGCTAATACATCTGAACTGACATCTACTAGAATCACATTTTGACCAGCTTGAGCAGAGACCTAAAAAAGTAATGTACACTCATGTTAATAACTGTAGTTAGGGTTTTGAATGACAAACGAGCCGTAGTTATCTATCACGTTGCCTGCAAGAAGCACTAACATATGCTGTTACTCTAGATAATATACATTTTAGTAATATAACTATGTAATTACTCTAGATCATTCACTGACTATATCGTAACAAGGCAATACGAGGCATTTATTTCGCTTATCAAATGAGTCTTAGAGGATATTCGAGTCCTATAAGAAGGGTCTCCACGGAGCCATACCACCGGTAAAGTTTTAAAAATATTTAAAGAACAAGTATTAACAAAAATGTCGAATACCTGAGCAATTCCAGATCCCATCAAACCACCTCCAATAACTGTAACATTTTTAATTGCACTTTGTACTGCTGCAGAACTAGAAAAGTTTCTAGCAATTACTCCAAACTGGATCATTTTAACTTATTTTGTTACTACCGAATTACTTAAAAGATTATATTTAACTTGGATGCACAGTAGTTAGAACCGGTGTACCGGTTCAAAGAAAACCTTATTAGTATATGACTTAAAAAAGTATTCCAAAGTCCAACTAAAAAATATATGATAACTTTTGTAATAAGGCTGAGTTCACACAAGACAATCTGCATATACGACGATATCTGGTAGCTGCCTTACAAATCAAATAAATAAAATACCTTTTCTATTTTGTAATTTTTCAAATATTATCTAAGCGGGTTTCGTATATATTTAAATAACAATAACCTATAATATATTAGACCATTTGAAATTAAAACTTTCTAAAATTCAAATAAATAAGATAACATGACAGATTCATTCTCTAAATTAAATAATCCTTTTTTGCTTGGTAGCTACCAATGAATTCAACAAGTAAAGCCTCATAGCAGCTACGTGTATGTATGTATTCTAAATTAAAATATTTCTTAAATATTCTATTAGATTTGAGATTCTGCAGGAATGGATTCCATTTCACCCCATGACGACTATACTTACAACATCCGTTGATGGTTTCGGTGCTTTTAGTACAGTACTATTCGAATTGAGTTGAGCTTTGCATAACATTTTATAATTTCTTAGTAAATATAATATAGGGTAGAGTATGGAGCCCTGAGACACTCCTACCGTATGGTGCCAGATGAGACCTACTAAGTCTGCCAGGCAATCTTAGGATACGTAGTTAATATTATCAGAATTAGCAGTACAAAATAGGTGATGTTGATGTTAAACGAAAAGTCCTTTGAAATATCTGCATATATTTCGTGTCCATTAATGTAATGAAAGGCTGATTAATCAGTTACTGTTTGACCTCCACAATTGTATTAATTGGAAATAGACACACAAACTTTGATAAGTTAATAAGAAAGTAATTTCGTAATCTATAGGCTGATTCCTAAGCTTTCCTGGTTTTAGGATGTCTTTAACACATAACTATAACTTCCTTCCATTGATCGGAAGACAATAGAGGCAGATTTGACACCTGGCTGCCTACTATGATATTTGATACGTCGCTATCTGCTGAGCTTATTGCAGAAGCCGCCTGATCTTTGCTGCCCCAGGCCCGGGCTCACTAATTCTATAGGGATATGCGTTCCTGAGGAAGGATTTGCCTTGATGAGCATATGAATTTAGAACCAGTGAAAAGCCTCGCTTTATTGCTTTGCTTGCTGTTCTTGAATGCAGTCCCTATTGTGTGACTTTTTGAACTGATATCAGGGCGGCTCAATTAACAAAGCCAAAAAGTATATAATATACGCGTTGTTCCAGTAGAGTCACATTTTATAACATTAGCAAAGATTATATAAAATAGCTGCAGGTTCAGTCATGTTGAAAAATGACATTTTGTCAACTTGACTACGGCAATAGTTGTGTTTATTTTGGTACCGCTTTAAATGCAAAATGTTATTATTAAAAAAAGTACAAAACTTTTCGATTTTGTATCGTTAAAACGAAAATTTAGTTTTAAAATATTTATTTATTTATTGTTTATGAGTAGTAACAGTAGTAACATGTTTTTTTATAATACTTAAATTAATTTTATAACAACGAAACAAAAACTTATATTACTGTAAAAGTGGATTTAAACTTGATTGACAAATATATAAAAAATAAAATTATCATCCTTAGTAATAATTAGTTATCTCACGGTTGATAAAATGTGTTGTTTACGTTGCCGTATCGCTACAATAAATGGCAGGTAAGTACAAGTAGATATTATTATTCAACATACTAGGCGTATAAAGTTATTTTTTTATCTCGTACATCAGACCGAGTGAATGGACTTTGAATTAGACATTACACCGGTTAAGTAGCAAGTTATCGCGTCGCCAATTCGCCATTTCAATATATTTAAGTAAAAATGAACAAATTAGTAGGAATTACTAGAAACTTTTCTAATTCCACGTCCTTAAATGCTATTAAAACGGTCACAGTTGTCGGAGGGGGTCTTATGGGATCTGGCATTGCTCAGGTAAGTTATGTATTGAATAAAAAAAAATGTTTTTTTTTTTTTAAATGATTTTACTTTATTTCTATATTTCAAACTGTAGAAACATATTCATCACTCTCTTTTAAAGTGAATATACTGTATACGCAATACAATACGCTTTTTTTTATTGTTCTAAAACACAAAATTGTATAAAAACTTGCTTGTACAGCTTCAAATTAAGTAAATATAATTTAATGTTCTATTTAAACAAATGCATTAAAATATTTCTGTGTATTATTTACTATCTATTTCGTCAATAGGTCGCAGCACAAGCTGGCCAAAATGTAACAATAATAGACCTAAAACCAGAATTACTGGAGAAAGCTCAGAAATCTATTCAGAACAACCTTAATCGGGTCGCTAGAAAAGCTTACAAAGATGACCCAGCAAAGATTGAAGCTTTTGTTAAAGAAGCAAGTGACAGAATCAAAGTTTCAACTAAAGTAGAAGATGGAGTAAATGTTGATCTAATTGTTGAAGCCATTGTTGAGAGGCTCGATGTTAAGCAAGAGTTGTTCAACAAACTTGATCAGGTATGTCTATAAATACTAAGTTGATCTAATTTCAGCTAGGTGTTGTATGCATGCTTTCAAAGTAACTTGTACAAAATTACTTGATCATAAATCTAAAGATCATAAATAATTAATAATATTTGAAAACTTTCTAGAACGGAAAATAAATTTTCAATCTTATTAATTCATACTTTGCAATAGTGGACATTTTACAGAAGTTCCTCAAAATTTTGTTTTCTCATGGTTTTTTGTTTCACTGCAGTGCTAAAGAATAATTATAAAAAGTCAGTACTGGATATACACCTTACTGATATACAGTCCAAAAATGCTTATATTTTTTTCAGCTATGTCCTGAACATACAATTCTTGCAAGTAACACTTCATCAATTTCAATTAATGAGATTGGAGCTGGTATCAAAAGGAAGGACAGGTATGTCATTATTATATAAATTTTGATTATTTAGATAGATGGATGGCTTAGAATCCTAGCAGGCTATCATCAATCTGAATTTAACACAAGAGATGAATTATTGTCTTGGATAACCCATTGGTTACTTTTTATCCTGGAGAAATGTACTTAATAACTATGTAAAAACACCAGAGCCTTCCCTCCCCTGCCTCTCTGCACACACAGGTGTATCTGTGGACAAAAACTAGTATTTAATAATAAAGACTGATTATTTACCTAATGATAAACAAATAAAAAAAACCTTGGAAGTAGTAGTAACTTATAATTATATGTACAGGTGTTATTATGAAAACACAATTCACATAAGATTTCACACAATAAAATAGATAATTTTAATGATGTTTTAAAAAGTCACTTTGCGTAAGATGTGCCTTTGTTTCACTTAGTTTATCATTAGACATGATTAATTAGCTAAAGAAAATTATGCTAGTATCCATAGAGCCACATAGTCATAACCCCAAATTGTCTAAATAATTCACAATATGATCTTTATATTATATTCAGATTCGGAGGCCTTCATTTTTTCAACCCTGTACCAGTGATGCGTCTTTTGGAAGTCATTAAGGGTGACCATATATCTGAAGAGACATACCAAACTATGATGGCCTGGGGCAAATCTGTTGGAAAGACTTGTATTACTTGCAAAGACACTCCTGGATTTGTGGTTAACAGACTGCTTGGACCGTACAGTGCTGAGGCAGTAAGGATGTTTGAGAGAGGTAACATATAGTTAAATTAAGTCATGCATGCTAAAAGGCACATATATAATGACAAACGCAAAAAAATAGTTTATCTTGTTACCAAAATTAACAGTCATTGATATTGGTCTTTTTAGAACTAAATGTGAAATGAAACTTGTTATTTTATTTTTTAATAATGAGCAATCTGACTTACACCTTGGGACATATATTAATTTAATAATAATAATAATTTTATATTGTTATGATTATTATTATATTTTTTCTTTGCATTTAATTATAAACTATTTTATTTCATTTAATTAGTATGGTGCTTTATACATAATGCATAGTATATCTCATCCATGGTACATTGTATCATGTCATGGTCAAATTGGAGGGTAAACATTTATGTATATTATATGTAACATATTTGATGTAAATAGTTTTTACAGCTGCCACATGTAATTAATTGACACACTTATTACAATTATATGAAATAAGAGCTTACTCATGCTTGGGTTGGTTGGTTGTAGTCAAAACTTAAAAGCCATCAGCATTTATAAGTTGCTTAGGAACTGATTATTCAAATAACTGTTTTCTTCTTTAGAATAACAAATCATTTGTTACAAAAAGAAATCATTGTTCAAGTACATACAAGGTGATGTTGTTCAACAAAAAACCTGCTTACAATATTTATAAGTATGGTCATATGCAAGTAGAGAATAATTAATTATTCTTTAAAGTCTCATTGCTTGAATGGTATGCTTTTTTCTGCGTACAAGTTTTACCTGCACATAACATAATATGGGTAGATCAGACAATTTGCAAACAATACCAGTGGCTTTGGTGTGTATTTTATACAGATACAGGATTATACTACAAAAATTATAATATGTATATATGTATAATGTAAGTATATATTATGTAGTTCATTTGGATTTGGGGCTTTGGTTGAGTGATTTAAAAAATATATATGAATGCATGATTCCAAATAAATATTATATAATGTAAGTATATTTATTACTATTGTTTTGTATTGGTCACTTATACATAACATATAAACATCAATTTATATTTATATTTTAATAAAATATTGGAATATATAATTTTTAACATTTTATTGTATTTGTTTTCCCAGGTGATGCGTCGAAAGAGGATATAGATATTGGTATGAAGCTAGGTGCATCATTGCCTATGGGCCCACTTGAGTTAGCAGATTACACAGGCTTGGATACTAACAAATTTGTCCTGCAAGTTCTGTACGAGAAGACAAACAACCCCGTGTTCAAACCGATAGACCTGTTAGAGAAGATGGTCGCTGATGGAAAACTTGGAATCAAAACTGGGGAGGGTTTCTATAAATATACGAAATGATTGCGATATTTGTAATTTTTATCATAAACCTATTTTTATATTGAGATATTTATAATGTATTTTTTTTCGTTAAAGATTTATATATTTTTTATCTTTGTTTTTTTTTTTATTATTAATTTAGCAAAATCCCCTTAGTTTTCGTGTTAGTTAAGTGTGTTATATGTGTACTGCGATTAAAATAGCACCATCAATAGATGGTAAGAACGACTCGCCAACAAATCAACGTAGTAGTAATTTCAGACACAGTGAGACATACTTTGGGCTAAATCATTTACCATGTTTGCCAACGGAAGTGATGACAATGCAAGTTCGTAGTAACGCAACCGCGTTTTTAGCTCTACGACCACATTCTGAGATGTGATTTCAAGTGCAGTCTCTTGAGATAACAAATTTAAAGCTTCGAAATATGACACTATAAAAGTGAATAGGGTAATCAATATTAAGCATAAACAATCAGAAAACCGACACGCAGTTTCCTTACCTTACATAGTATTTTTTTTTATTTCGGTAGAATTTTAGCTTTCATTTATTGGTGAAAAAATTTAAATTATCGTTTACTACCCACGGGTGTAATACTGATTCTAAATATACTACAGAATTTGTTTATTTACGACATAACATTAGAAACTTCTGAAATTATCAGTGTTTCTTTACTATATTGTCCATGCATTATAAACAAAAACCTTCCTCCCGAATCACTCTATCTATTAAAACCGCATCAAAATCCGTTGCGTAATTTAAAAGATTTAAGCATACATAGAGTCGAGATGGCCCAGTGGTCAGAACGCGTGCATCTTAACCGATGATTGCAGGTTCAAACCCAGGCAAGCACCGCTGATTCATGTGCTTAATTTGTCTTTATAATTCATCTCGTGCTCAGCGGTTAAGGAAAACATCGTGAGGAAACCTGCACGTGACAAATTTCATAGAAATTCTGCCGCATTGGAACAGCGTGGTGGAATATGTTCCAAACCTTCTCCTCTAAGGGAGAGGAGGCCTTTAGCCCAGCAGTGGGAATTTACAGGCTGTTGTTGTAAGCATACATACGGACGGATAGCGAAAAGCGACTTTGTTTTATACTATGTAGTGATACACATCATCACATGATATCAAGTTAGTTGAACTTTTATAGCCACAAGGGATAATGTCCCTTCATAAGGATTTCATACAATGTAGGTGTTGGTGACCACTTGCCGTCAGGTGGCACCTCACATGATTTAGAAATTTTAAATTTAAAAAAGTGCTTAAGTATATTATGTAATTATCGCACCTAAACGTAAATAAATAAAATAAATTCGGTTGTTTTATCACCGTTTTTATCTGACCTTGTGCATTTTAAATAATTTGTTTCATCGTTTGTCTTATCGTGACGTAATTATATATTTGCCTTTATATTAAACATATTTTAATTACATGCTGGCATTATATATGTATAATGACAGTAAATGTGTATATCTAACTAACAATTAAATCCAGTTTATTAATTTTAAAATGTTTTTGATAAATAAAATTATGCGACGCACGACCGTTATCTAGGTTGGTATATTAGTCTATTAATAATGCATGATTGAATTAAATTAATGAATAACAATTGTAGCATTCATATTGTAACAGTAATTCAGTAACTGTTACTTTTGCTAAGAATCCAAAAAAAAGTTCTACGACTATACATTGTTATTGCGTTCGGTTTTCCAGGGTGAGTGACTCAGTTTAATTCGGGGCGTAAGGAAAAAGCGTTGTTTGGTGGTAAAAAACGCGGAGATTATTAAAAAAAAGTCTCACGTGTATAAGAAACGATTAATATCCAGAAATAAATAATATTTTAATATTGATTTTGAAGGATGAAAATGATAATGAATTTAGATGATGATCAGTCTTTATAAAAGGAATTAGTCTGTTGTAACAGATAATTTATGTCGGAAATACGAAAATAACATTGCGTATGCAACAATTTTAAAATATATCTGATAAACAAGTTTCTTTTCAAATGTTGGTATCATTTAATATGATTGAACAATCAAACATCACAGTTTTTGTAATTTGTTTAGATTATTATGGTAACACTGATTAAAAGTATTAAAATGAGTAGAATAGCTCGTATTTTTTCATTGTATTATCTTTAGGTTCGTCCGTGTGTAAGATTATTATTGGGTGGGCTATGTTATGGCTGATTGTTTTACCTATGTACAATTATATATTACACATAAATAAAAATAATAAAAATATACTTTATAAGTATATAGTGTAAGATTTACCTATAATAAAAGGTAATATGGCCAATGACTTTTCTATATTGTTCATGTTGTACGTTAAGTCCTTTTCGTAATTTAAATTTGTATGTTGATTTGTAAGTACTATGTGCATTTATTATCCACGGTAATTAATAAGTATGGAAAATAATCATAAAAAAATGCTTTAACATTTTTCTTAAAAGTTATTCCAGGCAAGTATTTATTAATTAATTAACCTAAACCATAAATATATTTCAGGTGATGCCTCAGCCCGTGATATTGATACAGCTATGAAGTTAGGTGCAGGTTATCCTATGGGTCCATTGGAATTAGCTGACTTCACTGGCTTAGACAACAAGAAATCTATTTTAGCTGTAATGTTTGAGAAAACTGGCAACCCCGTGTTTAGACAAGTTATGCTTCTAGATAAATTGGTTAGCGAAGGAAAATATGGAAGAAAGACTGGGGAAGGAATTTATAAATACAATAATTAATTGATTTTGTTTCTAAGCTCAGGCTGATTAAATCCATTGCATTACATTTTGGGACCAGTATTAAAAAAAAAAAACATTTTATTTGTAATATATTTTTTAACTTAAGTATATTATTTAAACCTTGTAATTGATTAACGAATGAAAAAAATGTATATGATTTTATTTAGCTATATTAATAAATATGCATTTGATGGAATAGTCTTTTATTTATAAGGCAAATTTAAATACAGATTTTTACTTTTAGTAGTAGCATTATAAAATAAGTGATACTAATGCTAGACTTCGTAGTTCCGCTACATTTTTTTTGACTCTTGATGCCAATGTCACAACTGGAAAAGTTACAAAAATGTAAATCGTACGAATAGTTTCCGTATCATTACGTGAGATAAAAACATTTATACGATGAGTACTAAAGTTCTGTTAAGTACTTTATTATTTATATCGATAAGAGTTTACAATATTAACTGGTTATATTCATTATTATAGATTAGATTTAATTCGTGGAATTTTAAATACATAAGAGGAAAATTGAAGAAAATTCTATAAACGTACGTGGTATATCAAACAATGCGTTACTTTTTCATATTTTTTAATAACAATTATTGTAATATAGATAATTAAAATACATATAGTCCACACAATACTTCATGGCCATACTTCCCACCAGATTAGTCATTTCCTTTGATCTCTTATAAAGAAATACTTATTCCAAATATTTGAAGATGATGTTGATAAAAAAATCAGTAAGACACGGTAGATACATTTCAGAATTTCTATAAAATATCCTGTTATCGATGAGCGAATTATAAAACCGATAAATTTCCGACAACGTTGATTTATTGCAGATTAGATAAAAAATATATATCATTCGTTTATCAGTCAGTTTTATAAAAGAAAACAATCAAAAGTGTCTAAAAAATAGTAAATTCAACGTTTATAATAAGGTATATCGTTACTTTGAGTTATTTCTATTTTTTAAACTGTAACTGTGTAATACGACTCATATTTGATTTAGCGATATTTTAAATATTATAAATTATTTTGTATAATTAATATAAGGTACTTTATTTTACTAAATAACCTTCATTTAAATAAATAAATGCCAAACATATATTTTTAATACATCTATCAATTCTAAAGTTTTTTTTAATGTATAGAGACTGTGGGTCGAATTTCACCTGACCGTTACAGTACTTTATTTTTTAATTCTAAAATCGACAATGTATCATGACATCATCATTATTATAACTCATATGTATTAGTGAATATTATCACAAATAAAACCTAACAACATACTCATCGATAAACATTTTTAACTTCTACCTACCCGAATTTTATGGAATGTTATGAAATTATATTTTGCACACTTTTTTTTACTCTATTCATTAAACTGTGTTTGACAGAAAAAATAAACGTTATTTATATTTTAACGTGTTAATTACAGAAAGAAATAAATGAGTGATGTGGGCGAAAGACCGAAGGCTCGAAGACCGGTGCGAAGGCAAAGGTCTATTTATCAGGTGACTACAGTTTTTTTTTTAATTTATGTTTATAAGGCACTTTATACTAAATAATTTATTCTAATGAAACTTAACATATCACATAGTTATAAAAAATAATAATTTTGTATTTGATAGAAGGAATCCCAAACGAGAATCGAAAAGTAGGAAAGTTATTATTAATGTATATTTTTAGGAGATTATTGTTAAATGTACCGTTACGATAAATTAACGAGTGAGGTGAATTTGAAAGAATGACATTGACAAGGAATTCTAAAATACGTGATACCGTAACTAACTCGCTTTTGAATTGACCTCTTTTGGTATTATGTAGGTTTGACAATAAATAGAAGAACATCACAATAGTTTTCTAGAAAAAAAGAAATATTAAGTAAAAAAATATTTTATAAACATTTATATCATAAATATAATTTGTTCCGAAGTAAACTTGGTCAAGATTAGAGTAAAAAAGTTAATTGAAAAACGCTTTAGAAATCCAACACATTTCTGGCGCAAAAAGTGGTTTCACTTCAGTCACGAGTGTTGCTCGTATTAAAAATGAAATATTTCTCAGGTGCATTACAGTCTCCGCCCAAGAGACGACGAGATGATGGCCAAGCCGCTCGCCATGCCGTCGGGCCCGCTGCAGGTGCAAGCCTACGAGCTGCAAGTGGCTGGGCACCAGAATGACAAGTCCGACACGCGGTACATGGGTAACGACTTTTTTTTTGAACAGTTCTAGCATTGTCTATATCGAGGAGTTATTAATATTCCTGATAAAACCACCAGTTAAGCGTAAAAATGTAGGGGTAGGAATACAGGAGTGGAGCAGACAAGGGTTAGGTGTTAGGGTTGTCATAAATGAGCATCGCATTTGCGGGTTTCGTGGCGTTGAATCGGAAAATTGTAATTGTCACTAAAAGATTGAACCAACCTTATTTTAGTTTCCTTTTAAAAAAGTACATAATAAATTATATTTTTTTTATGGTATAGGTTGGCGGACGAGCATATAGGCCACCTGATGGTAAGTGGTCACCATCACCCTTAGACGATGACGCTGTAAGAAATATTAACTATTCTTTACATCCTCAATGTGTCACCAAGCTTGGGAACAAATATGTTATGCCCCTTGTGCCTGTAGTTCACTGGCTCAATCACCCTTCAAACCGGAACACAACAATACTGAGTACTGTTATTTGGCGGAAGAATAACTGATGTGTGGGTGGTACCTGAGCAGACGGGCTAGCACAAAGAAAGAAAAATAATGAATATGTATTACTTTTATATAGGCCCTTAAGACCTTCACCATTGGTGGCTTTAATGTACCGCACTGTTTTTCCCTGTGGTAGCTACTTCAATGTTTGAGGATTTAACGGAAATTATATAAGTATGAATAAACGATTGTAAAATTGACACGACTTAGGAGGTTCTTAAAATTTCTTCTAGTTATTATTTGAAATTGTTTATAACTTTTAAATAGGCAATCTATTTGCCTAGTAATAAATCAAGTATTAATAAAAAACCTCATAACTATATAATGTAAAAAGAACAATATAATATCACGCAGGATTACTCCAATGTAGCAACGGCAGAGTCCTCAAACCGATTATAAAGGAATGCCAGAAGCGAGAAGTGGAATTCTATTCCCGGGTGTGGTCTTCCAATGATCCAGATCTGGTGGAACTTAGGAAGTTCATCCCAAAGTATTACGGCTGCAAGAAGTTCACTTACAATGGATACGAACAGGAGTACATCATGCTAGAAGACTTAACAGAAAGGATGCTGGAACCGTGTATTATGGATGTGAAAATTGGTAAATATTCCTATGTCAGCAATAAGAATATATTATAAAGTAACGTAAGATTACAGCCTGGGCGGATGATCTTCGTCGAAGATGGCCGTCGTAGGGTTTAATGGATATTTTTAGGGTACCCCATGCAGGTTCACTCCCCAATCAACCTGGATATTGTTCTGAAGGTTCTACTGGTTAATAAATAGATTATGTACAAATATAAATAGACGCAAAAGTCCTCATGATTTTTCCCTTCATCGCCAAATATAAAAATATATTAAATTCATGACAGCTTACTGGTGTTTACTTTAGTTTGGACAAAAACTCGTATTAGACAGTATTGACACCTGCATTGAAAGTGAAGTCATCCGGTTAGGTAGAACTGGAGTGAAATTCAGTTGCTCAATAACATTTTAGATATAATGTTTCAAGAACAGTTTGGCCGGCAAAATAAAGGCATAATAAATACCTCAGTTTATTGTGATTTCATATTGATAATTTAATCTTATAGGAAAATACGCAACGAAAAACTTCTTAGTCTTATCTACATTTATGGTCTCAATAAACAAACTTTGTCATACTAGAAAAGATTAACGTTATAATATAAATCATATCTGATAAAACTATAGGCAGAAGAACTTGGGATCCGCTCGCAACGGAAGAGAAGATTAAGAAGGAGCAAAGCAAGTACAAGCAGTGTAAAGAAGAGTACGGTTTCTGCATACCCGGCTACCAAGTGTACAAGCTGGCCACGGGCAAGCTGCAGAAGTACAACAAGGACTACGGGAAAAAGTTACATGGGCCCATGGTGAGGACAGGTGAGTCCGGAAACGAATAGGTGGATCATTGGTCCTATTTTTGGACCTTGCGAGGAAAGCCTGCATGGACCGTTACGAAGTAGAGAGTTAGGTAGCAGGCTCGTATTAGCAACGTTCATACGTTGGACTGGGAGGGAAAACATATTATATCGAGGCCATCCGAAACAGAAATCATACAAATAGAAGTGGTCTATGAATCCTTGCTGGATCTTCTGGTATTTCTCCCCGGCAGCCTAATAATTCGAGCACAGGTTTTCTTTTTTATGGTATAGGTTGGCGGACGAGCATATGGGCCACCTGATGGTAAGTGGTCACCATCACCCATAGACAATGACGCTGTGAGAAATATTAACTATTCCTTACATCGTCACTGCGCCACTAACCTTGGGAACTAAGATGTTATGTCCCTTGTGCCTGTAGTTACACTGGCTCACTCACCCTTCAAACCGGAACACAACAATACTGGCTACTGTTATTTGGCGGTAGAATAACCGATGAGTGGGTGGTACCTACCCAGACGGGCTCGCAAAAGAACGCTCGTGCGTAGCTCGTGCAACGTGAACTAACGGTTCTGTGGGCGCAGCCGTGCGCAACTTCCTGAACGGCGTGGGCGCGCCCGTGTGCCGCGCGCTGCTGCTGCAGCAGCTGGCGGCGCTGTGGGCGCTGCAGCGCTGGGCGGCGCGCGCGCGCCCGCTGTCGCTGTTCGCCGCGTCGCTGCTGCTCGTGTACGACGCCGCGCGCCTGCGCGCCTGCTGCGAGCCGCCGCCGTGAGTGCCGCCTGTACCGCACTCGACGGCCCGGCCGACTCGTTCACAAATCAAATCAAATCAATTTTATTCAAGTAAACTTCACAATCAATGGCGTAACTATCGTAGGGCAGGCGGTGCAGTGCACCAGGGCCCCCGAGCTCAGGGGGGCCCTCTAAACTAAATCTTAAGCTTCTTTAAGGGTAATTATTAGTTAGAGAGGGATGGGAAAGAGGGGGTGAAGGCCTGATTCTTTTTCTGTGCACCGGGGCCTTTCCTCAACCAGCTACGCCACTGTTCACAATGAAGCGTTTTTGAATCGTCAATAATCAAAAACTACCACCGTTTCGGGAAGCAGCTTCTAGCGAGAAGAAACGGCAAGAAACTCGCATAGTTGCTCTTTTCAAATGAACACATTTACAATGCTGTTATTGACAGTAATTAGCGTCCTATGATGGAACCCGAGCCTAACTCCAGGCGTTTCTTTCTAAAAAGTACTCTTTTAATGAATAGTATGATTTATTTATTAATTTAGTCTTAATAATATTTTTAAATTTTGAAAATGGTATATTGATTATATTTTCCGGTATCTTATTATATATGCGTATACCATTGCCCAAAAACGTTCTATTTACCGTATGCAAACGGAAACGCAGGAGTTTATTGTTTCAGGTCGCGTATGCAGTGCCGCCCACCGTCGATACCTCGAAGGAAGTCCATTCATTCCATGCACAGCCCCGTGACGGGGTCCAACTTCAGCGGCCAGATCTCCTCGAAGGGGCCCGTTTACAGAAAAGTCAGCTCGGTCCCGATATCTCCCATGAGTCTCGCTCGTGAGACGTTCTCCTCGCCCCCCCCAATCAGGTCGCCCTGGACCGAGGCCCTGGAGAAGCTGAACAGCAGCCACTCCTTCGAGCATAACTACGAGGACAAATTGTCGAAGATCAAGATGAATTACAGGGCGACGCTGGACCAGCTGTCGAGCGACTCCCCGACCCCGAACCCGTGGGGGACGGTCAAGATAATAGACTTCGTGCACGCCTTCTTCAACGACGAGGACGAACCGAAGGTTGACACTAATTTTAGGGATGGAGTGGACAGTCTGGTTGAAATTTTTGAATCTTTGTTGAGGGAAACCGATGATCAAGTTTTCTGATAATTATTTTCCTTTTTACCGATTTTTCGGGACGAAGGGTGATGCCATGATATTTACTTAGTGGCAATAAAATATCTCTGATATGCTCATAAATGACATAACCGACAGGTTTTGTGTTCCAAGCCTTAAATAGTAATGTATATTAAACCTTATCAAAATAATTTTAGGGTCATTTTTCATAATGTGATAATCAAGTTATCTGTGCTCCAAGATATATTCGAATAATGGTTTATTTTAAACGTCTTCGTTGTGCCAAATTTGTTTGTACAGTATTGTTCGAAGAAATCCTATAAATGAAAAATTTGTGCCAATTTTATTCATACAATTTCTAACGACCGAGAAATGTCTCTCAGATTATATTTTATAATTGTTATTTTATTATATTAAGTTGTATTACTTTGTAAATTTTAATATTTAATAATTAAGCCATCGTTTCTCAAACTTTTACTTTAAAATGTGACCATGACATTCTGCCACATGTGTATCCACTTAAACAAGATGAGGTTAGGTGGTGAAACATTTATTGGCAAAAACTTATGGCTCTTATAGAATGGGAGCCTACGATGCTAAATGGGGATTTACTTTAGCGTATAATCCATTGGTTTTTTTAAGATTAGGCGGATAGAAAATAAAAGGTTATATTATGTATATATATTTTTTTACTATTCTGGCCAGCTGTTTTTTGTTTATAAGATTTCCAGTGCGTTAATCTCGCTTTTTCGAGGTAATACCAAATTTGAACATCCCCAGTATAATTTTATAGACATTTGCTTGACAATGAGTTTGAGAAACGATGAATTAAGGTGTATGACGTCATTATTTAAATAAAACAATTGTATATTTATAAAAATCAGTACTTAATATTGTAAATTGTTTTAATAAAAGAGGTGATATTTCGCTTTCGCATTTAAAATATTTATTTTCGAAATCAGCCAAAACTATTATTCAAATAAAATGTATAAACATAAAATACCGTCTAGAATGAAACCGTGGCGCCGAACGGTCTAAAATGAACTCTATGCATATGCAATAAGGGTCATTCAATACAAGGTATTAGACGATTCCTACACATCAATATACGAATATTATCTGTAGAGATAAACAATCCTTAACGGAAAAACAGTACGGTGTTATATCGAATTTATTTAAAAAAATATATTCGTATAATTCATGACTTATATTGATACATTTAGGGTTGCCATCTTAGTTTTTTTTTAAATATTTTGAGTTCCTTAAAAACATGCGTCAAAGTAAGTCTTTTGATAGCAAATAGTAATAAAATTTAATTATTTCGAATTCTAAAGATAAATAATTCAGTAACAACCAAAGATAGAACTGCAAAGTATAATCAAATGATCTCTAAAAATTAATACTATTATCACTTTATAAGATTCTTTAATCTCTTATCTATTTATAAGCGAAAGAAACGTTAAGTTTCCGCAAAACCTACATTATAGTTCCACTGACTGACTGAGTAACTTTTACTCTGACATTAATTAAAATTGAACATATGTTGATTTATTTAATAAAATAAAAAAAATTTATTACAACTTAAAGTTTTTTTTCATTTAAGTATTTAAACATTCCAAGATAGTATTTTATTGTAACGATTTTGAAAAATACTCTACTGTAAATCTTGTAAGCGGCATATTAAAAAAAACAAAAAAATAATATGACAACTAAAACAAAAAGATGGCAACCCTATAAATGCTTGAAACAAGTACGTAAAGTAACATGTTATCTTAAATAGGATTTTAAGTAATTTTAAGTTTAGGAATAGTCGAATGCCCCGTACATAAAATATTATAAATTGTACATTTGTCAACAGTCTTGTTACATTAAATCGTGAAAATTCAATATTTAAACAACAGTAAATTCTTTCGTAATACCATCAAACATGTATTCGTCGTGTGGACAATTTAGTTATGAAATAGGAACTTTTTTGTTGCCTTATTAGGAAAAGCATATTGTGTTGAAAAAGAAAAAAACGTTTTGTAACTAGGTGTACGATTCAAAATATATTTTTATATATAAAATATATTTTTAATAACAGCAACCTTCAAGCATGACAATTTATAGATTTGATTTCGTCATTTATAATGGTTAGTGAAAACGATACTATAATACACATTACAAAAATAAATTTCCTAAATACGATAAAGTAAAGATTCTAAATTAATACAAATCATGAAATTTCTAATAATAATAATAATAATTAAAAAAATAACCACAAAAGTATACCACAGATAATAATAAATTTGGCCCATTCGGCACCCGCGGAGCGACCGGCCGCCGGCCGCGACTGGCGCGGACGTTCCGCTACACGCAAAAATTATAATCGTTACAAGCAATTAATCTAACATTACATTTAATATACAACAAAATAGAAATCAGTGTTCTAGCACAAACGAAGCACCTCCATCAACTAAGGGCGACACGGAGGATTTGTAACATTAATTTTCTATTTATATAATTTTTTTTGATAATTTTTCTCAATTACATTTCATTACGAAAAAACACACATGGCAGATGATTCTTTAACATTTTTTTAATCTTAATTTAGGTCAATTATATCACAATTCGTTCAACTCCCACGGACTCGCTGCAAATTTTAAATATAAAATCGAGCGAGTGTCCGTCCGAAGCCCGACTCAAATCAGTTCAGACACACTCAAATGTTCGAGAAGGACGCTCAAAGTGTACAGGCCGGGTACGCCGACTCGCCGCCTCCCAAAAGTTACATGAAGATGATTTACAACGAAAATGTTACGCGGCGACGGCCCGCGGGGCGGGGGGGCGCGCGGGGCGGGGGGGCGCGCGGGGCGCGGGGGGACGGCGCCTAGATCTTGGGCAGCTTGGGCGCGCTCACGAGCGGGTTGTCGCGGCGCAGGTGGCGCGGCGCGTCCGCCTTGTAGTCGTACGCGCAGCCGTGCACCTCGGCGTAGCGGTGCGGCGCGCAGAACTGCGCCCCGCAGCGGCAGCGGTGCTCCGTGGCCACGCTCAGGCGCTTGCGGCACAGCCCGCAGCGCGCGCGCGCCGCCTTGCGCGGGGACGCGGGCGCGGCGGGCGCGGCGGGGGGCGCGGGGGCGGTGGGTGCGGGCGTGGCGGGCGCGCGTCGCGCGGGGCGCAGGTCGAGCCCGTCGTCGCTGAGGTGCAGGTGCTCGCGGTTGCGGTGGCGGCTCAGCGCCGGCAGCATCCTGTTGCGCTTGAGCTGCTCGAGGTCGGACGTGGAGGACGAGAAGCGCGCGTGTCGCGGCGCGGCGGGCGGCGGCGCGCCGGCCAGCGCGCAGCTCGAGCCGAAGCCGCGCGCGCGCCACGCGCCGCCTGTCGCGCCTGCGGGGGCACAGCGGGATCTTAGTGACGAGGCTTTTACTTTGGCACCGCCGACGCACCGAGGGTGCCCCTCGTTGATTTTTATAAATCAATTTTTGAATCCAGTTTGAAATAAATACAAGGTAGCTCAGCACTGGAGGTGTTTCACAGGGTCTATGAGTGTAGGGCTCACCGTATTCGGAGGGCAGGTCCGCAGCGAGCGGCTCCGGGTCGTCGCACTCCTCTAGTATGGCGGGCTCGTCCTCGCGCGCCTTCACCAGTATCGAGCCCGCCAGAGCCTCCGACAGCGACGCCTGCGACCACGGACGAGTCGTTACGTAAAAACATTAAAATGACGATCATGATGACTCATCGAGGGTGGAATCGCTGGGCGCTACGCACCTCGACGACGGAGTCCTGGATGGACTGGTCGGAGTCGGCGCGCGTGGCGATGGGCGGCAGCAGCGTGTAGCGGTCGGCGAACGAGCAGTCGTAGTCGTAGCGCGTGTAGCGGCCGTCGTAGAGCGGCGCGTAGTGCGCGTCCTCCAGCAGCGACGGCGCCGACAGCGTCTCCTCGCTCCGCGTCTTCTGAATGTCGTGCGGCTCGCCTGCGGGTGCGACGTGCGGATTAGGTTAGGTTAGGTTAGGCCGCAGTCGCAGCCCCCGACCGGAGCCCGGAGCACTGACCGTGGCGGTGGTCGGCGCGGCGGCGCACGGAGAGCGTCTCCATGCGTCTCCGCAGCTCCAGCATCTTGCCGAGCGTCACGGCGTTGTCCCGCAGCGCGCCGCCCTCGCCCCCGCCGCTGGTCGCGCCGCTCGCGCTCGGTCGGTTCGGGGACGACGAATCTGTGACGAGCACATTATAAGTATTATTATTATTATATATTCATATAGTGTTACATATCCCTGATCATTATTAAATGATTGTTATAAGTCCTAAAGTAAAAAAAGTAAAGTAACAGCCTGTAAATTTCCCACTGCTGAGATAAGGCCTCCTCTTCCATTAAGAAGAGAGATTGGAACATATTCCACCACGGTGTTCCAATGCGGGTTGGTGGAATGCACATGTGACAGAATTTCGATGAAATTAGACACATGCAGGTTTCCTCACGATGTTTTCCATCACCGCCGAGCACGAGATGAATTATAAACACAATTAAGCACATATATATAGTGGTGTTTGCCTGGGTTTGAACCCGCGATCATCGGTTAAGATGCACGCGTTCTAACCATTGGGCCATCTCAGCTCAATTATATATTAGTAGTATAAGTTATAAGTCCTATTCTTTTCAAAATATACAAAAAAATAGTAGTAATCGACTCACACTTGGCGCGCTCGAGCGGCGAGTAGGTGCCGTCGCGGTTTTCGCGCACGCGCACGAGGTTGACGCGCTCGCCCTCACGGAACACGAGCACTGTGGCCTTGCAGCCGCGCTCGCCCTCCTCTCTGAAGAGATACAAGGTATACAGTCACATATGTTGTATGATATATACTTGGGGCCAAGCCACTCATCAGGTATGAGCGAGTCAGGCAGTTTAACTACAGGCATGAGCTAAGTATTTTTTGGTCTTAGAATAACGGTTTTGTTAAGTCCAGGAAAAGCAGTTCATTACAAAATTTAAATAGCATCACATATGTTGTATGATATACACTTGGGCCCAAGCCACTCATTAGGTATGAGCGAGTGAGGCAGTTTAACTAGAGACATAAACTAAGTATTTTTTTTTGTCTTAGAATAACTAGAATAACGGTTTGGCACAAAGTCCAGGAAAAGCAGTTCATTAGAAAATTTAAATAGCAGTCACGACCTGTAAACGTTAAGAATTATAGACCAGGAAACTGTGGCGGTCAGATAGTTTTTTGGTCGAAATCAATTGAATTCTTACGATATAAAAAAAATGCAATGACTTTAATGTTAAGTCATCCACACAGCTTACTGTGCACACAAATAAAACATCCATTGTGTTGTATATTCATCAACAGGAAGTAGTAGATTCATTCTATTTCACCGATAAAATTGGTGAAGAATTAAATTAATTGTTCCTCTATTTATCGTTATATACTACAAGTTGATGTTATATGCAGCCAGGGGCAGTTGTAGGTAACTTACATGCCAATCTCATTAGATATGAGTTCAAATAGAAGACCTATACATACATATTAGTCAGTTGACATTTATGTCATCTGTGGGTTTTTTACTTGCTCTTAAAGAAACCAAATGTGATTTTGAATTCACAAATAGTTTATAAATGCTGTAAACATTTTTGTCTATGGTCTACTTTCAAAGGGTTTCAATGTGACGTTTGTTTTTAAATTTCAATATATCCTGTAGCACTTAGGAATAATAAGGCTTTCAAGCAGTGTTTTTTTTAGGATTATTAGAACCAAAAAATACCCCCTACATTACAAACCAAATTTTAAGAAACAAACAAGTGTTTTAACATTTCGGTTTTATTACAAGTTGTAACAAGATCTTAAATAATACTATAAATGTGAAAGTAACACAGGTGTGTGTCATCATGACTAATCAACCAAACATAATAATGTAATATGATATTAAGGAGGCCACAGGCTTGGTTAGACATAGTCAGATATATACGAAAAACTAACCTTGAGAAACAGCAAATAAAAAGAAGAAAACTTCTAAATAAATATAATTCAATGTATACATATATATAGTACATCTGTCGGCTATCATATGTGTCATTACATTTGAATGATGTGATCAAGTGTTGGAAACTCACTCATCTGATCTGTTGGGGTAGAGGAAGCGCTCGATGTCGCGCAGCGGGTCGGCGGGCGGCAGGCGGCGCGTGGAGACGGGCCCGCCACGCAGGCCCAGCACGAGGCGCAGGCGCGCGCCGTCGCCCACCGCGTGCTCCCGCAGCGAGCGCGCGTCGTCCAGCTCGCGCAAGTTGTACAACAGGTGCTGCTGCGACACCGGGATGCCTGCAACCACCACAGGGAACGCTCAGACTTCATCAACAACTTTTACTGACTTGACCCAAATTAGACCTAGTGCAGCAATGTTAGCCAGTTAGTAGACACAGTACAAAATATTAACAAATATATGCAGCTAAAAAAGAAAATAAAGTACTTCAAATAAATAACTTATTCGTTTCATATTATATCTGTCAACATCATTCAATCATTTATCATACACAAAACATTCTACCACATAACAAGAAAGCAATGAGGAAATAAATCCGAATGAATCATTGACTCACATCTGTCATTCATATTATTATATTGTTTCAATATGGTTTTACACATATTAAATAAATATAAATAACAACACTATATATATCTTTATAGCTTCAGGTTGATAAACTATAGTTTATTGATATATAAACTTAAATTATATTTGTTCATACTTTATATAGCTTGTTTGCCTGCAGCTTCATTTAAAAATATTACAAATACTAGTATTTATATTAAGAACAAATATTTTCGTTTCCTAGTGGTGTACAATTTGAAACAGGTGAATTGGCACTCATTCAATCTTGTAAAAATAAGGCATGAAATCACAGTGACCTTTATATAAAAAGTCATGAACAAAAAATAAAAAAATCGAAAACCAATTACCAATCATCACTATTTGATAATCAATTAACTTTTACTGTTAAGTTTGTTTCATAAAACATATTATGAATCAAACAAATGTTGTAGGATATATGTTAAGCAATGAAGAGAAGTGCTCTTATAAGTAGATTGAATCTGCCTAATAACTATAAAGAGCTCAATTGTCACCACACGGATGGCCAATTTCATTAATTTAGCAATTGAATTTGACTTCATGTATTTGGCTAAAACACACAGAATTCAATTGCCAATCTCTTTAATCTTGTGTGGTGTAAGCTTAAGACTGTTTATTGCAGGTGGTAACATTATAATTTTGTCTCTTTTTATTTTAATATTAAAGGGAAAACAATAAATAGGGGAAACTAGCAATTAACAATTAAATTCAACGTGAACAACAAAATGAGGAGAATTTAAAATAAAATTTTAGTATCTTTATTATTTGAGTAAGTTTTTTACTACAGTAACTAAACATAACATTATAGCTTTCTTAGTATAACAAATTTATGAATATAGAGAGTATTTTCGTTTCAAAATGTTTAAAAAATTAATTGAGTATTTGTAAGACATTCATTTATAGAACACCAGTAGTTTTAAGCCATTCTTTTCATGTGCTATCAGATATCATTTACAATATATGACAATATGAGTTGGGACATATGACAACAATTTGCACGAGTAAAAAATTTTAATTGTGTTCATTTAATACTGCAATCAGGAGTTTTAGTATCATAAGCTTGAGAGTAATTATTGAAACTTACTGTGCAGAAGTTATCCAATACAAAATAACACTAATAACAATTATTAATATTTAAAAAAAGAACACCATTAAAATATGTTTAAAATATTATCTGTTATCAGCTATTGTTTTTTTTTTTAATAATAGTAATATGATGTTACTATCTTAAATGTAATTAATGACATTTTTTTCAAGATTTCCAAGAAATTAAAAATAAAATGAAACTCTGCTATTGTATTGGAAACATCTGGACTTATGTAGAAAACATTAAGTTTCTGAGGCAATAAACAAACACATCAAATATGATTTGAAAATTTGTTTGTTTAAATTTACGCAGCACAAAGCCATCCTTTGTTGGAATGACGCATAATAAACAAGTCGTTTTCTTACCTAGAAATAAGATTGTGTAATACTAATATGCTAAAACCCACCTTCTACTCTAAATATCTTGGACTTAATCGCGAAAATGGTATCTGAAGGCGATACGGTCATTTCAAAAGCGGTGCCAGTGAGGGTTTCGACCAAAACTTCCATCGTGGGCTGGCTCGTCCCATCTTCCTGAAAGCCCTTCGATCTATTCGAAAGTCTCTCCGGGCATCCATGTTGTGACATTTCACACGCGGTTATTAATATTAACTACCTGCGCCACATCGCAATTTAAAGAATTTTTATAGCACTGATTATGATAAAATGGATATGCACTCAGATGATCACTCAATGACGACACACAAATATTTTTGCACAGCTTTAAAATTCGAAGTGAAACTATTAGTAATATTATTCGAAATTCGAGAAAAAGCTAAACAAATATAATTTATACAAATCTAGCTCTATTTAGCAACAAAAATAATATTACATGCAACGACTGAATGAAATATTTTTTTAATGAAATGACGACAGAATATACAAAAACGTAAAATAAAAAGTAAAAAGAACAGATAACTTATAATTTTCGCAGTTCATAAGTAGAATGAACGAATGGTTTAGCATTTAAAACTTCATTACCTCATAACACGTATTAAAAAGTATTGTAAAATTAAATCAATGTCGTGTTATAAAAATACATTAATTGTGATAATTTTAATCTAATTCATCAGCATGTTATCATTATAGTCTAACGTTAATATTACAATATTTAAAAAGCTTTTGTATGTATAATAATGCTAATGGAGTGATAGACAAACTTTATAGACATAGACAACTTACAACCAATAGAACTCTATGACCGGAAATTTGACATCGTTCATTTGCAATTGTCTTTGTCAAAAGATTCTTTTCCGTCGTTCTTCGTTTACCGTATCGGAGGTTATAAAAATGGTGCGTAACTTTTTATATAAAATATTAATATATTGCCGATAAATTATCTTTAAAAAGCTTATTAACTAAATGGAATTTTAATATTAATAGCGTCTAGTGGAAATTAATAAGAAATTGTAGTGATATTGATAAAATATTGAACGCGTGGAGGTTGTCGTGTACTAAAGACATGTGGCTACAAGGAAGAAATTTTGTTTTCAGACTCGCAAACGCCGTAACGGAGGACGGGCCAAACACGGGCGTGGGCACGTTAAGGCTGTAAGATGTACCAACTGCGCGCGTTGCGTACCAAAGGACAAGGCTATCAAAAAGTTTGTGATCAGAAACATTGTTGAAGCGGCTGCTGTCAGAGACATCAACGAGGCCTCCGTTTATGCTTGTAAGTATAAAAATGATCTACTGTAATTATTAACGTCAGATTGATGTAGTATATATAGACTAATTCTTAATGAACATTCTTTAAAATAGTATATTTTCTTAGTGATCATATTTTAATTAATATTTCAAACAAAAATCAGCGGCAATAAAACGATAGTTGTTTGAATTAAAATCTGAGGCTGTAATTCTCATTTATTATCATTAGTGCTTAATACATATAGTAGGATAACCTAACAATGAATAAACACAACATTAGTTATAACTCTTTCTACAACTGATATAATGTATAGATATCATATATTTATAATTTTTCTATAACAATAACTTTTGCTTTCAGCATTCCAGCTCCCTAAGCTGTATGCAAAGTTGCATTATTGCGTGTCATGCGCTATCCACAGTAAGGTAGTCCGTAACAGGTCTAAGAAGGACAGGCGTATCCGTACACCACCCAAGAGTAACTTCCCAAGGGACATGGCGAGACCGCAAAATGTGCAGAGGAAGTAAATTTTAATTAAAAAATTAATGTAAAACCCAAGCAATTTGTTTTATTTTTACTTGAAACAAATCTCGCACTTACTATTAGTGCAACATATCAAATTTATATCTGATACATAATTAGTATTAGTGAAAAATCCCGTTCTTTTTAAGACTTCTTGTAATTTATTCACTGCACAATATACAATAAGTAATTTTAACTTAAAAATAGTAAAAACTTGTAATTACACATTTACTTAAACAATTCCTCACATTGAGTACTGAGGAGACTAACAAGTTCTACCCTAATGAGTTTTAGAAACTAAAAACATTTCTCTTCTCAAAAGTCAAAACAATGAGTAGGAAATATAAATCATGAATTGGGTAAAACAAATAAAAGACGGTATTCATTTAGAGTCTTATAATGAGTCAGAATTTCAAATAATATACAATAATGCTTACAGAATAACCATTGCTTTCCAAATTTTACTGTTTTTTAATTCCTGTTTCAAAATGATTGAAGTACTTAAAATATGTATTTATTTTATAATAACTAACAGGCAATTGCTTTACTATTTCTACACTTAATATTGAAATGTTTAATTGGTGCATAATAGTTAAAAATTATAAGATTTCAATTCAATACACAACTCCTCAATTTTAGCTTCAATTTAAAATATTAATACTTTATCCATTATACAGAAAAACTATATTTAATGCTACATTGTAAATGGTTTGATTATCTCTTTAAAATAAAATATTGGGTTTATTTTTTGCAAACAGAAGGAATTCTTTCAAGATATTAAGATAAATTATTGACAAAGCTCTATAAAAATCAATGTAATTTTTAAAATAAAAAAAGGAATGTAATAACATGATTGCAGGTAGGATTTTCCAGAAATAGATCCCTTAAAATTATTTTATGAATAATCATATTCTTGAATGATTCTGCTAATTCATCGGAGACTGATTTGCGCTAAGTTCCTAGTATGTCGTTGAAATAAGGGTGTTTTTTTAGTCAGAAATATATATTATTAAAATGATTACATTCTAATGAATAAGATGAACAAATTATATAAATTCTACATACAGACTATAAATTAATTATCATGGCCCTTTAATCTTATAGATTGTCTGAGGAAACTTGATTTGTGGTTTATCTGCAGTTTCTAATGCCTGTTTCAGGTTCTTCTCAAACACTTTCTTGGCATCGCAGAAGCCTTGTTTGGTTTTTCCAAATGAGTTAGGGCCCGCTGAAGTTGGTGTCTCTCTGTGGATATTATATTTTGAGTACAAATTTGAGTTAAAATTAGTTAATAAAAATAAAATATTCTCATTAAGTTAGCACTTGAAGAAATACAAACCTTCCAATATTTCTCATCCTCATCTTTGCTTCAGCTGGCATTTCCTCAGGTTCATCATCATCATCAGCATTAAACACAGACGCTACTGTTGCCTTTGGTTTATCAATGGGCTTTGATGATGCACCAAGAGTCATCTTAATTGGTGCTTTAGATTTAGAAAAACCAATGGAAATTTTGCTGATACGAGGAGGAGGCGGCGGCGCTGGTACTTCTTCATCAGATTCTTCCCAAGTGTCATCAGAGTATCGTCTCTTGTCTATAATAATAAATTTGGTCATTATAATCTGAATTTTATACCTTTTACATTATTCAATTAAATTGTGTGGAGGTAAAAATAGGATAAAACCTTTTGACTATAAATATAAACTTCAATTACAGTGAATTTCTTCTTTTCATAGAAAGAAATACTTCACAATTTATAAATAAAACTTTAAAGTTCTTTAAAATTCACACTTAAAAACTATTGTCTTGATTCTATTGAATCATTCTAACTTAATAATTCATTTAAACAAAAAGATAAATTGATAATATCGTACCTTCATATTCTATGCCTCTGTCGCGACTTTTGCTAGGTCTTTCAGATATATTTTTGTAGGCAGGTGGCGGCGAACGGTTTCGCCTAGGAGACCTCGATCTGGACTTCGACCGCTTCTCATCTTTCTCCTTGTACTTTCTATAATCATCACGCGTTGATCGCGAAGACCCTGCCAATGCGAAAACACTGGCAAAGATAAATAAAAATATATATATTTAAGTAAAAGAACTAGTGAAAGGTTGCTTTAATTTTTACATTTTACAACATCTACATTCGAATACCTTTGTGTTCTTTGTAGCGACTGCTCATCTTAATTATCCTTCTTATTTTTCAATCATTAAAGAAAAAGAAACAGATTGGTATTTGCATTTTCTACACAACGCAAATAAAGATTACAGATTGATAACTCAACAAACGGCCATTTTGTTTTTTATTTTTAATGCGTTTTACATGACATGAAAGTTGCATGTTTTTATTGATTTTTTGTAAATATTACAAAATAACTCTGACCTCTTATTTAATTATACAAATACATTATTTTGCTTAAATTTTATTAATTTTACTATCAATGAAAATATAATATACAATACAGAGAAATATTATTATTTCGCCTTAAATTTATTTAATTAATTTGACGACCTTATATTAATTCGTAGACTATTATTTAACACATATGTGAAAATATTATAAGTAAGTAAGAAAATAAATGAAATTAGTTTTATATCAAAAAAGATTATGCGTTGAGTGTAAATACTTATGACATAATATATCAATTCTTGTATTAAGTGTCAATGTCAGCTGTTATGGTTTTAGGTTATTTTGATTAATACTTTTTGTAATACTTTTTATAGAATAAAGGACACAAATATAATCACGTATTTGTTTGAATACACAAACCACCATGTTATTTTTGCAAAATGGAAAGCGACTTTTAAGATACGTTAGGGCATCATATAAATGTCGGTGCAAATCCGATGCACCACTTAGTACTTTGAAAAATAAGTTAAAACAAGGCCCTGGATTGAAAGAATTTATTGTAAATTCAAGTGAAGTTCCAGAAGTGATTACATATCCACCCCATATACCTTATTTGCCGGATAGCATTCAAAATACTTCTAAACGAAAGGTTTATTTTGATGTTTACGGTTGTCAAATGAATTTGAACGACACTGAAATCGTTTGGTCTATATTAAAAAATGAAGGATTTGAGAAGACTGAAGTAGAAGAGGAGGCAGATATATTCCTAGTAATGACTTGTGCTATCAGAGAAGGAGCTGAGACTAAGATATGGCACCGCTTAGACCATTTGAGGGGTTTTAAGAATAGACGTGCCTTATCCAAAAATCGAAACAACCCTGTGAAGATTGGGATTCTGGGCTGTATGGCAGAGAGATTGAAGGAAAAGTTAATTGAAAAAGAAAAGGCTGTGGATGTGGGTATGTTTCTCTTTTCAGGTATTATTGTTTCATCACGGCAATATATCATAGTACCATAGAAACTATATAGATTTTAATAATTCCACAAACTCAATTTAGCTATATGTTATACAAAGTTATATTAGCTAATTGTATTTAGCTCATATAACTTTTATATGATATTAAATTTTATTCTAGTTTTTCTGGGTAGAGTCTACAAACTAGTTGTAGCTTTACTTAACAGAGTTTTGTAAAATGGTGATTTAAAAGTGCATGTAAATGCCTTCTCCAATAACAAACAAATCTTAGATTTATGTATTCTGTAAATTGCTTATAACTCAGCTATATTGTGCGGTGCAGGCCGTTTTTGATGATTATATCTCAATTTATAAGACTCACATATATAATCAATTTAATTTAATTCTTAAGTTCCCATAAAAAAATAACATTTAAAATGCCATTGTTTCCCTCAAATTTTTTATTCAGACTGTTAGTTAGAAGTGCTAATTATTCAGGGTATTATTCAGGATATTTTATTAACAATAAGTTATTTCAACCAGATGAGAGCTGAGATGGCCCAGTGATTAGAATGTGTGCATCTTAACTGATGATTGTGGGTTCAAACCCAGGCAATCACCATTATATATATATGTGCTTAATTTTTGTTTATAATTCATCTTGTGCTTGGCGGTGAAGGAAAACATTGTGAGGAAACCTGCATGTGTCTAATTTCATTGAAATTCTGCCACATGTGCATTAAACCAACCCGCATTGGAACAGCTTGGTGGAATATGTTCCAAACCCTCTCCTTAATGGAAGAAGAGGCCTTATCCCAGCAGTGGGAAATTTACAGGCTGTTACATTAGTTTTTTACTTTACTTCAACCATATAAAATCATACATTATTGTTATGATACGTAGATAGTAAGTATTTTGCATTATTTCTATGTTCTATATATATTTGTTTATTTTTAGTTGCGGGACCAGACAGTTACAGAGATCTGCCACGCTTGTTAGCATTGACTGAGAGTGGACAAACGGCAGTCAATGTGCTCTTGTCGTTAGATGAAACCTATGCTGATGTTGTTCCCGTTAGATTGAATCAAGATAACATTTCTGCTTTTATGTATGTTGTTCTATATTTATAAAACCTCTAGTTACTTTTACATGTTACACTACCCACAGTACACTGATCAATCTTTATCTATAGTAAGTAGTTTATTCTTCCCCAGGATTCAAACTATCTCCATACCAAATTTTATCTGAATTGGTTCATCAGTTTTTATGAAATGAGTAAAGATTTGTCAAACTATTATATCTAGAAAGATGATATATGGATGTAAGATTTTTCACCAACTTTTATGAAAGACTTTATGGGCGAAGAGTGACTATATATGTATTTTACACATATAAAGTAGGAATAAGAAGTGTTGGAATAATACAAAAAGTCTCCTCACAATCAATACTTCATCTCTCCTGAAGTGGTTCACGATCCTTCCAATTCGACGATTAAAGTAAGAATGACCATTTCTAGGCTTACTCCTAGTATTTAATGTTTACACGCCCCTCCTCCGACTGTAGCAACATCCGGTTTCGATCCATTTTAAAAACAATTTAGTTTAGTCAAAACTGGATGTTGACAATCAACGCAAATTGTAACAACTATTTAAATCGAATTATTTATGCTGATAATACTTTAATACATTAAAACAATAAAATATGATCATATTAAAATAAATGTGCTAACAGAAGTATGAGTTAAATAAATATTGTTATATTTTTTCATATATATTTCAGCTCAATAATGCGTGGCTGTGACAATATGTGCACATACTGCATCGTGCCGTTTACTCGCGGCCGGGAGCGATCGCGTCCCGTGTCCTCCATAGTGGACGAAGTGAGACATCTCTCCGAGAGCGGAGTGAAGGAGGTCACCCTCCTGGGTCAGAATGTGAACAGTTACAGGGACATCACCCAACCTACTGAGAAATTTGACACTCACTTAGCTGAAGGTAAAAAATCTTACTTAAAGTGAAAATATAGAGTAACTATGGAATCCCATTTATATTAAAAACATTTATTATTTTGTCAGGTTTCAAAACAGTGTACAAACACAAGAAAGGAGGGCTCAGGTTTGCGGATTTATTAGATAAAGTTGCATCAGTTGATCCAGAAATGAGAATAAGATTTACCGCTGCACATCCCAAAGATTTTCCTGATGAGGTAAGTTTGATTCATGTATGCATTATGAATATAAAGCCATACTGGATGCGCACTGTCATTTATTTTCCTCTCATTACTGATTAATCAATCGCAACAAGAGTACAAAGTATTGTGTAGCTTTTAAGTCGTGTTTTTTTGTCATACATAGGTAGGTAGAATTGGTTTTGGGTCACATGATGCCACGTGATCTACACTGTCTGTTTACATTTTAATTAATATCAACCAATTTTCAAACTATTAACATGCACATGTCCCTGATGTATAATTATTCTGTTGGTTTCTTGTGACTTTTATATTTTCATATAAGTGATATACAACCGATAGTCCAGTCATTATAGACATTCGAAATCGAAAATTTTACTATAATTCCAAAAGTTTTCAAACTTCGGTCAAGTAAATGGTACATTGGGACGACAATAAATCTCATTTTGCAACCTTGTCCGCAGTCCGAAACATTGTTAAAATCGCCATTAAATTAATGTTTGCTGTATGGTCATGAAAAAATTCCAAAAGTTCTGCAAACTTGGGGAAATTTTCGATATAATATTTCTTATCACATATTTAATTTGCAACCAATCTAAGCGTGTTATTGAAAATTAATGTTTTTTTTTATTAAACTGAATGAAAACGTTCCAAAAGTTTTGCAAACTTAACACATATGTCGAAAAAATATACCGAACAGTTGTATAAATTTGCAACCTTTTTCGTGGTTGTTTGTTTATTTATAATTCTTTTTAATTCGTGGTAATTTTTTCGAGTAAGGTGGTCACGGAATAATTACAAAAGTTTTGAAACTTGTTTGCAAACTTCGAAAACATCTATTCTGATGCATTTACAAATTTGCAACTTCAAACGCGATCCGGAACTTTATGCAATTTGCAAAAATGTAATTTTGTAATTTTTTCACCTTCAAGAAAATTTCAAAAGTTCTGCAAATCGATTGGACTGTTTAATTTTGGGATTAATGTCAGGATTTGAATTTGCAACCTCTCACGCAATCCGGAATATTGTGTGATGTCGGAAATTTAACTTTATGGCATTTTTCATTTTCGAAAAAATTTCAAAAGTTTTGCAAATCGATTGTTTCTTTGAGGTGCATGTCAATATTAAATCAATATCAAGTATCATCAACCATGGCGGTTGGTCCGGGATGAATGCCGAGACAACATCTAAAACTATGTTGAATAAGAACGGGCTAAGAGCCGAGCCCTGGTGGACCCCTACAGTGATCGGGAAAGGCTTAGTATCCCCAACCACGGAAGTTGAGCTGCGGTATATGTCCATGAGAATGTCAATTTAGCCCTCAGGCACACCTTTGAACCGCAACGCTCCCCAGATACATTGACGAGGCACACAGTCAAAAGCTTTCTGCAGGTCTAAGAATGCTCTATGCAGAGCTCTTACTTTGTCCCTGTAAGCCTCGACCAAAGTTCTAAGGGAGAAAATGGCTTCCATGGTGCTGGATCCCGGCTGAAATAATACTGACACCCAGAGACAGTAAACTCTTGGCCGAGCCTGAGGTGATTGACCTCAGGCTCGGCCAAGAGTGACCACACGCTCGAAGAGCTTCATGGTGTGACACATGATCTTGATCTCTCTATAACTACCACAATCCTGAACACTGCCCCTGCCTTTTATAAAGGTGTAATGTAATTGGAACGTTACTGGTTAGACATGCTTCCAGTATTCAAGATACAGTTAAAGAGATCAGTAAGTAAGCGCACACCAAGAGAGCCCAACGATATCCACGCTTCGATCGGTATGTCGTCAGGTCTAACCGCTTTATGTTTCTTCATGCGGCTAAGACCCAACATTGATTGCGGCAACAAGTCCGAGGGTAGGGGGCGGTTCGGGTAGCATTATCGGTGATAAAGTGCTTTCTTTTGGAAGAACGTGTTCACGATGGCCAGAACAGACGCAATACAGCTTGTTAAATGTGTGCTACCTCTGCATTACGGTGACCATATCCGAAACCACCGTGGACACGATCATACCCGTCGTCAGGGAAAAACCAGGATAGGGATATAGAGTCAAGAAGGAAAGAAGGAAGGAAAGGTCAGGAAGGGGGATCGGTAGAGAGGGACACCACTTCCATGGACTGGGAGAAAGTGCCCTGGAACATCGTATCGTATCGGACAGATACTTGGCAGGTCACCCTCTGAGTGTCTATTTTGCGTGAATGTGTGAAAAAATATTTCCGTATTCCGGATATGGTTGCAGTTCCGAATCGCGTATGAGGTTGCAAATTTGCAAATGCATCAGAATCGATGTTTTGTTTGCAACCAAGTTTGAAAACTTTTGTAATTACTCCGAGACCACCTTATTCGAAAAATTACCACTAAGTAAAAAGAATTATAAACAAACATGTTCCGTTCAACGTAAAATGTTGCAAATTTATACAATCGTTCGGTATATTTTTCCGATATATCTGTCAAATTTGCAGAATTTTTGGAACGTTTTCCTTCAGTTTAATAAAGAAAAACATTCTTTTTTTAAAAACTGAGCAAATTATCATTTATTGCATTTTTAACATGTTCCGGACCGCAGAACAGGTTGCAAAATTTTATAGTTCGTTTTAATACCATTTCCGACCTTACATCAAAATATGAAAACTTTTGGAATTATAATGAATTAATTCTCTTGACTGAATACGAATCAGCTTTCATATCTCCTAGAAATACTAAGGGAAGCGGATAAAATATAATATCAAGAGCTATCATGCCCGGTTTTATAAGAATCAGTCAGCGGTTTCTTGATATTTAACCCTATATTGCAGAGTTCCCATTTTGTACTATATATTTGGGAAATACACCAGCGAACAAACTACACTAAATGGTTACATGATGCAAAGCCAATCGAAAGTTGTAGAGTTTCGAAATGGCATCTAGAATTCTGGATATGTCTGATGGCATTAATGTTTCGCTACCTTTTAAGTTACTTCGAACACAAGCGTCTGAGAAATCGTACAAATTGAATTGTTGATTGATAATTATAATTTCAATCACTAAACGGGAATTAAATAACGTAAACGGGATTACTAACTTTGACATTCAAGATAATCTGCGGATCATGTAGCTCAACTCTTTTCTTGAGTCTTACCCTTTAGGGTGCGATTAGTTCGGTCGTATATTTTTAATATCCGCTAATGTGTTCCTTAAACCGGTCGAGTATGTTTAGGCCAATACACAAACATCAACAGTTCATCTCATATACGTCCGATGTAAACGTCCCTTTGGTATAAAGAAACACTTCACAATAATTGTCAGATATACGTCAAACCCACTCGGTTTGACGTATAACCCGGGCAGTGCGGCATGTAGTCTGCACCCTCGTGCGGTAGTGTAGCGTGTGCGCGCAGGTGCTGCAGGTAGTGCGCGAGCGCACCAACGTGTGCAAGAGCTTGCACCTGCCGGCGCAGTCGGGCAGCAGCGCCGTGCTGGCGCGCATGCGGCGCGGCTACGCGCGCGACGCCTACCTGCGCCTCGTGCAGCGCGTGCGCGCCGCCATCCCCGGCGGTACGTGCCCACCCTAGCCCCGCCTTCCAGCTTCCAATGCCGAGCCAGACAAATCTCGTCCGTATTACCGCAGCATAAAGAAAAGCTACCAGTGGACAAAGGCCGCTTTTCGTCGCTACCGCAGAATTGTCACATTTATGAATAATCTGTTATAAATTTTGGATAACCCCTGACGACATGTCCCAGGCGTCTCGTCCGTATTACTGCAGCTTAAACAGGAACTACCACTGCTACTACTAGTGGGCCATCGCTTTGAATTTTCAGCAAAAGGCTGCTTTTCGCCGCAGCGTTGTCACGTTTGCTAATAATTTGTTATGATAAATTTATGATGATGACTCCTGACAACATGTCCCAGGCTAGAGTTAGACGACCTGGTCTCGCTACCCGTGGAGCCCTCGCGATTGCCCTGTCTAGACGAGATCGTTGGCCCACTGGCAATTTTTTTTAAGCTGCGGTATAATACTCCTCACCTCTAGAAGCACATTAATGGCTTTCATATACCTGTTCATCTCAGGTCGTTTGAATTGCCATCCCATATCAAGTTAATTATGAAGGTTTCTCCGGCATCTAAAATATATTCACATAATGTAACTAATGTTTAAAATCAATTGTCAGTTGGTTTATCCACGGACATGATCTGTGGGTTCTGCGGCGAGACGGACGAAGAGTTTGAAGAAACGCTCTCGTTGATGGACATCGTCGAATATAACGTGGCGTTTTTATTCCCTTACAGCATGAGAGAGGTAACTATATTATTTAATAAGCAAATACGTGTATAACTTTACCTGTCAGAATATAGTCACAAGTGGTTACTACTTACATAAAAAAGGGGGCAGAAACGAGCAAAATGTTGCATATTCAACTATTTTTAGAAATTTAGATAAGGACGTCAAAATGTAACGGTATTATGATACTTTTAAAGTCAAGTTGGATCTATAAATCTTGATCTAGGATGGGATGGAATTGAAATCCTAGGTCGAGCTACTAAAAAGTTTTGCTTTTTTTTTTAAATTGAATCGACCATTGGCGTGCCTTGGGGTTTTATCTTGACGGCATCTCTCTTATGCCAACTTTCCTATGTTTACTCCATATTTAAGCTGGTGGTCCTTTATTGTAAACAGCCAATAACCATCTATTTCGAATTTTCGTAAAGTTCTGCATTTTTCTTAAAGATAAATAGAGAGAGCTGTACATTCATGCAGTATAACTCTTTAAATATGGGCATCATAGCCATTATTATTATCTAATTTGTCATTGGTACCTAAAATCAATAAGACTAAAACTACCGACACTTTTATATTTTCAGAAAACAACAGCGTATCGGCGTTATAAAGACGACGTGCCGGAGGCTGTAAAGAAGGAAAGACACAGTCGAATGATCGAATTGTACCGGCGGAAGTGTCAGAAATTAAACGACGCGGAAATAGGGAACGTTCACTTAGTTCTAGTCGAAGGGGTTGTACCGAAGACGGGACAAATCATGGGCAGGAATGAATACTACATAAAAGTGGTTTTCGATCAGACCGAAATACCATCGGAGGAAGGTCTGAGGCGTGCGAAGCCTGGGGATTACGTCGGGGTCAGAATCGTCTCAGCGAAGTGCTCGGTTTTAACAGGCGTGCCGCTATATCACACGAGTATTAGGGAGTTTTATAAGGAATATAGTTGGGGGGAGCGAGCTGCTTTAAGAGTATAATTATAATGCTATATTTTAGGTATACTAAATCAATATCATGTAAATATTTCCTGTAAATAAATAATTTAGAACTACAGTGTTTTTTTTTAATGTATATTTCCTTGTTTCAGTAAAAATCCGTGTATGTATTAATATTTAACTCAGGCAATAATACTATATACTAATTTGAACACTCAGAATGCAGGTAATTCAAATGTTGCCATTTCCACTGTGATTTCATATTTTGGCGGTATTTATGTACTCTTTGGTTAGTATGGAGTACGGGTATGCGATTGACGATACTTGCGCTTAATTTATATATTGCTGTCTGAAACTATACTCTTAAAAATGCCCTCGGACTTTTAAAGTAAAATTTTATCAGAAAAGAAACAAACTTAATTACCCAAATTTTTGTTTGAATTATATGAAATGAAAAAATTGAGTTAAACCCTATTTTCAAGATGGCGCGAAATACATAAGGAAATATTGGTCGAGATTTTGAAGATCAGCTTTTCCAGTCAACCAAAGCTAAATTTTGGATACCACACGTAGTATCCAAAATTTAGCTTTCGGTTCAAATTTCTAAATGTATTTAATGACGGGAATAAGAACATAAAAAAAGCATAAATTCCAGATGTGTCACTCAAAGTGCATTTATTAAAATAAAATCAGTACAAACATTCACAGATAATATAATAAATATAAGTATACACAAAAGCCAAACACTTAAAATGGTTGTCGTCGATTTCAAGAGAATCTGTACAACTTATAAATTTAGATTTCTAATCTATGAAAATATTTTTTTGTCGATGGTAGGCTGTCACCTATAGACGGTCTCCAATCTGTATAATCGATTTCAGGTTCCGTTGTCGACATAAATAGCGAAATTTAAGACGCAACGAAGGAAACGATACCATAAAATTTGTTGTTTCAACGTCTATTCGCAATCTTTTATTATTAGTTATTTTTTTAAATCTGAACATATTGAAGTGATTTGGAATTTAAATTGTTCAAATTCCTTTGAAATTCGAGAAACAAATTGACGTACAAAACAATAATTATTTTACATTTTTTTACAAAACGTATAAGTCACTATACCTACTTATTATATTAATTAACTTAACAAAGTATTGTGAAACATGGCATCTCTCGTTTCTAATTAAAATTTGTACTTTAGTTAAAATTATATAAAAAAATGACGTTTTTTTAGTAATTTCAAATTTTTTAATTTCATTGTATTAGTATATGTCACTAATTAAAATGTGCGCGTGCGATAAAAATGGTTGAATTTATATTTTTTTATATTTAAAAATAACAAATGTATTTTTTCAATATGGCCGGCTCAGACTCTAACATTACGTATATAATTTTGTCTTTTAGACTAAGCTCGAAGCACCCAGTTGTCCGCCATCTTTATTAGGCAGAACGCTAATTCGCTGCCCTGATAAGTTGTCGTCCACGTGACCAGATAGACTTGGGGACGGTCCCTGTGAACTGCCATAAACTTTCGTGCTGTATCCAGAATCGTTATGAGACTCTCTGTCAGTTTGACTTTGTGTTTCCGTCAAATGTGTATTTATGGCCAGAGATTGAAGACGGCTATGCAACAAGTTATGATCTGGTGCTGGTTTTCTCAGACCATGTGGATTTCCTCTAAATCCTGGGTACATTGGCGGACGGTTATCGTAGTAATTACCGCGAAAGTGATCATTCTGGTTAGCAATCTCCACCTCTGTATTCTGATCTAAGTGGTCACTATAACAATGTGGTATTCGTTCTATTTCCCGCATTATGTGGTCTTGCATCATCGCGTTGAAGACTCCTGTCTGGGGATGGTATATGGGATTTCTATTTCGACTTTGGACTTGATTTTGTTGTACTCCGGGTTCACTGTACTCGTACTGATTCTGACAAGGGTATTGTTGGTACGGTAGACCATTTTCGATATCTCTGTAAGGCATCTGATGGTGTACAGGCCTGTTCGATATGTCGTGGAAATAAGCGTCTTTTGGAATCATCCTAACGTCATGCGGATAACTTTGAGGTTGTGCTTGAGGAGCCGGTGATTGAGAATTTGTAGACATAGTCTCGTAGTTCGGTAGAGGTAGAGTTTGGAGTAGGTTAGTGTTTCTCATGGGACCGGGTTGATTTGTACTTCTAATTGGATTGTCTTCATCGTCGCTACTTTCCGAGTTGTTCCCATTTTCCTTGGGTGGCGTTTGGAAAGTTTTTCTCGTTGGGAATGGTATGAGGTTATGTAGGCTAAATCTTTTGGATTTCGGTGGTTTTTCTTTCAATACAGGTGCCGGTCGCATTGGTTGTTGAGGCATTTTTAAGACACTTGGCTGAGCAACCTGCATTGGTATCTCTTTTTCAATAACTTTTCTTTGTAAGGGCAGACGTTCTGGTGAAGTGCACCTCTGTTGATGTTCTACTTGTGCTACTAGCTCTTGCACCGATTTACGAGGTTCTTTTTCAACGTTACTTTCTTCTCGATAATCGGGTTGTTTTGGAAATTTTATGTATCCATCTTGAGATATGTCCAATGTCTTTGTATGTCTTGATAGCACATCTGCCATTTCTTTTTCGAGAATCACCCTTTTACGGATATCATCCGCAGTCCTCTGTAATACTTGACTTTTCCATGTAGTTTCATTACGGGTTTCTGATTGCTGATTTAATTTGGGATCGTCATCAGGATCGTTAGCTTTGTATTCCGAATATCGGTTGCTGCTACTCGGCGATATTGTGACAGATTGTCGACAAGGAGCAATGTATCTGTCATTATAAATTGGCACGTCTGATACCGGAGATTGTGAAAGTGAAACTTTATTTGATTTGACGTGTATTTCCGCTGTAATATTATGAGATAAGTCTTGGCTGCAATTTGCATACGGTGTAAGGTTGTATGGAGATCTGGAGCAGCCGCTAGATCCTGCATCTAACTGATCACTACTTTTTGAATTTTTCAGCAAATGCTTCCGTCTTGGACTGGGTGGCGACCTACTGTCAAGTCCATCTGAGCTCTTAGAAGTTGGTTTTTGATCCAGGTCTTTGGCAATACTTTCACATTGTTCTACATTTTCGTTAAAACTCTGAATAATTCTATTAACATCATTCCATTCTTCGTTATTTGCATCTAAGAGTTCTAAGCTTCTTGTTCTTTTTATCGGTGGTATATCTACAGAGCCTTTTGGACTAAAATCTAACTTCTTAACTCTCTCCGATGCTCTAAACATCATCCCTCTTGTCAACCACTGCTCTAGGTGTTTATGTCTTTCTTTACACATAGCTCTTTCTGCAGCTACAAATCTAGTCAATTCAGATATCTGCCCTTGAGTTTTCATTTCCAAATCTGTCACTTTTTGGTCTAATTTCTCATGAGCTCTATCTATATGGCGTTTCAAATCTTTCTTGTCTTCATTTAGTTTTTCTTCCATGTGCCTGAAAAACGGTGCACAGTAACAAGTATACCCAGCTCCGATTGGGCCTTTTTTGATATTACCCGCTAAGTCCAAATAGTATTGCTCGCCTTTTTTTAACGGTTCGGTGGGTAACGAGCTTAACTTCGGCTTCGGGAAATATTTAGGATCCGGGTAGTAATGACAGCCGTACGGAGACCAATGAACTTGGGCCGGATTCTCGAAGTGAACGTTCTTTTTCTTTTTATCTTTACTCTTGTCCCTTTTCTTCGCATCATCCGGTTCATCAATTGTCCTTTCTTTGCTTTTGTCTCTATGCCTCTCTTTCTTTTTGGGCTGCTTCGCTACAGGCGTGTTAAGTATGTTGATGATTTCTTCCAGCCCTTTTCTTGCAGCGATGTCTCTAGCGGTTTCGCCCTGATGGTTTCTTAGGGACTTGTCGCAACCGGCCTCGAGGAGTATTCGAGTTAGTTTTCGCCTTCCCATTGCTGCGGCTATATGCAAGGCTGTATCCCCGTTTTTGTTTTGCTCGGATACGCGGCATTGTGCAGAGATGAGGATACGAGTGACTCCAGCGTGGCCGTAGCGTGCCGCGGTATGGAGAGACGTGTCACCGTACTGTAACGTGAGAAATATATCTTTAGAAGTTTCAGATGTTTAATCATATCTGACGAACTTTATAGGTAATTTGGAGCCTATTTATAAGAATTATTTTTATGTAACATAATCTTTTAATGATATAATACTTTATAATCAAGATTATATGATGACTTACGTTGTTCTGCAAATCCGGCGGCGCGCCCGCCAGCAGGATCTCCCTGGCGGATTGGTTGTGGCCGTTCTGAGTTGCGAGGTGCAGTGGCACGAAGCCGGCCGCGTTGCGCACGCCCAGTTCCCCGCGCCGCGCCAGTAGCGCTACCGTACGAGAGTAACCCTTCCATGCCGCCTCGTGCGCTGCAGTGTTGCCGTGCTGAGAATATGTAAAGCTTAAATTTATAAGTGCTTCATTTTGGCCCAACATTGCCCATTATCCACTTATTTCGAATTATGATCCTTATTTCGAAACTTAATTGGCAATTGACATGAAAAAAATTTAGTCATTAATTACGATTTTACTAAGCTAAGATAGATAATTAATAACTGTCTGCCTTGTGTATCAGTCAAAAATGTTCCGTAATAAATAGTTCTACAGTACAATCTCACGATGTATGCACAACATGTTTTTAGTCTGTTGATAAATTCATATTTCAAAATATTGTGTGTATCTATCTATCTAATAAAATAGGCATCGTTTACAAAGCATTTCCAAAATTGTTACAATGTTCGACTTACTACGTTATCCTGTTTGTTGGGATCTGCACCACTTTCCAGCAGAACACGCACGACGTCCACATGCCCGTCAGCCGCGGCACGCTGCAACGCGCTGCATCCATTCTGTGAAACACGAAGAAGTATTTATTAGTCTATAGTGTTTAACATTAAAACCTCTTTGCTTAAAAATTAATCTTTAGCTCTTTTTACATTTAGTAAAAAAAAACTCGGATTAAATTGACGTGATTGGTCCTAGGATTCACAAAAACAAAATGGCGTTTTAAAATTAAAGTGATATATTATACTATATTTTATAGTAGGTATAAAATTAAATGTGATAATATAGAAGAGCTAATAGAAAAACGCATGGACTATATTGACGTAAGATTTGTTTATATTTATAAATTTGTTTTTATTTTTAAACTTTTTAGTATATACGGTGCTAATAATAGCCTTATCAAATGTGCCTGATATTGTTTAAATATCCATAAAGGTTATAGTAATTTTTATTCGTTTTTTTACTTTACATAATGGACACCTTGCGTAATTATTACATAGCTGAGAAAACGTTACGAAATGTCATTAATACGATGTTGTTGGTAGTAAAAAACAAAATGGCGTTTTAAAACAGTTGATCTATTGGCGGGAGCTTTTCGAATTGTTTTTATTATTTTACTGTTTTGAAGTTTACTTCAATAAATATTGTGTACCGTTTTAAACATGTGAATATGTATTTCGCAACCGTTATTTTATGTTGTAAAGTTAAATAATTGTAATGTTAAAAAAGAGTTTAGTGCATATCACAGATTATAAAACAATAGATGGTGCGCTTGGGACGTTAAAATAGAGTAAGATGATCAAAAGCGAATAATTTTAATTTTAATTTTAGAAAGAAACAATTACAATGTATTAAAAATACGATGTTTCGCACTAAATTACTATTTTAGATTTTCTTGGTTCACTTAAATGTTTCGTGCGTGTCATCTACCTTTAGTTTAATACTATTTTTGGTTGAGAAAAGCAGACAAATATGCCACCGAATAGTAAGACCGTCAATAAACTCGGGAACTAAAGATAGTAATGGAAAATTACTTCTTGAACCGTTAACTTGATGTGCCTGTAATTACACTGGCTCACTCATTCTTTAAATTGGTAAAGTATACGTAGTGTTATTGTTTGATGGTAATTGACAAGGTATTCATCGAGACCAGTCTGCTCGAACCCGTCTGTATACATAATTATAATACAATAATAAGTCATGGTAAATTGACTAATGATAAATAATTTTAAAGCACGAATATTACGATTATTTAATGAGGTTAGGTATTAAATTATTATATTTTAATAAACATAGATATTAAAATAATAGGATTTTATACACATCAATTATATGTAGTATGACTAATTTTATTGTCGGCCTGTTGCCTAATGTATCTTTACTGAGCAAATGCCTCCACTCTTAAGAACGTTTGGAGCTTATGTTCTAGCTTAGAATATATATGTATATATATTTAATTTAAAAGCATCTTTATATCAAAGATGCTTTTAAATTATATATCAATTTGTTTTTATATTTTGTAATTTTAAAATGTACAAACGAACGTAAACTTACAATACAATATTACATTGATAAAAATGATGAAATGTATCGATACCATTCAAATCATATAAAATAATGGAATTGTATACTTTCGTTAGTAAATTATCAAATTAAAATTACAAAAAAGCAACAGCAATGTTTATTAGCATTACATTTGATCCCAAACTGCAATGCGGCTCCCATGTTAATGGATTAGCGAGACTGCTCTGCAGCATTCGCGGTTAAAAAAGGCTATTTACGAAGTGGATACGGCTTGCCTGGTATTTTTCAGTTTCTTTCATGGTATAATACTGTACTTATTTTATTATAATATTGTTCGTGCCTAGGGACTCCATTATCAAGGGCCCCCGAAAGCCATTACTGACAAAAAAAATTTGTAATGTTTCTGACGGTGCTGCTTAATTTCCCCGTCTGGAAAGGGTTTGAGTGAAGAAAGGTCGTCCAGTAATGAGCCCATGCCCTAAGGCTCCGGAATGGGCTATGACGTCCCTAGTATGATTTCTTGTTTTTATGAGATATTATATTATTAGTGTGTATATAATTATATGAACAGTCATTGTTTATTACTATGAAGATGGGTGCAAACCAGCCAATCGCCAACTGGAGGTGATGCCAGTCGTGACTACGCATCTATAAACCTACTGATTTTATGAAAAATATGTCTTGTTGTTTAGGAGGAATTCTCTACGTACATGTATACTCGTATAGAAGATGTATATATATATAGATAGTTGGGGCCAAGTCGTTAGTGAGTAATGTAATAAAATTACGCTCTAAACAATATTTGCAATTTTCAAAGTAATAAGTTCCATCCATGAGTCGTTGAACTACCGTTAGAGTTAGACTCATCTCGGAATCACATTTGCTGTAATAATCTATAGTAATATTTATACAGGGTGGTCCCGTAGAAAGATTTGATCTGCAAATGTTATCGCGGATTTGAAACATTATCCAATATTTTAATTAAATGATTTCTGTTCATGAGCGATATATTGCTTAACGGTGACGTATACTAGTAATCTCCATGTTAAAATTCAAGAGGAGTGAAACTTGTATTGTAGTGAGCCTTGTACTTAGTTACTAAAACAACAAACAACAATAACAACAACAACAGCCTGTAAATTCCCACTGCTGGGCTAAAGGCCTCCTATCCACCACACTATTCCAATGCGTGTTGGTGGAATACACATGTGGCAGAATTTCTATGAAATTTGTGACATGCAGGTTTCCTCACGATGTTTTCCTTCACCGCTGAGCACAAGATGAATTATAAAGACAAATTAAGCACATGAAACAGCGGTGCTTGCCTGGGTTTGAATCCGCAATCATCGGTTAAGATGCACGTGTTCTAACCACTGGGCCATCTCGACTCTTAGTTACTAAGTAAGGATAAAAGCAATGATGATATTTTCTTTACTAAGGCTATGTATACAAGGTGCTGCAGCCACACCTGGGATAGATCTCATAATATAGTAAGTGTGTTATGAATAACGGAACGCGAACGGAACCTAGAGATAATTATGATGTCATCTCAGGAACGTGGCGCCCTATTCTCGTTGGAGCCGGACCGCCAGCTTATAAAATATGAATAAAATTATTAAGAAATAGTATCGTATGGCACGCTTACCGACTCGAAATGTACATTCAATAACACCTGAATCTAACATTGAAAAAAGGGGGCCTTTGGTTTCAAGAAATTTTAGTTTTGGAGAGAATGGATTTTGGAGAAGTGGTAGAGATATATAATAATAAAAATATATAATAGTATACACTATTGGATTTCCTTTTCTCAATTGATTTATGGTACTGCGATCGCAAGTGATAGCGAATGGACTCAATAGACTCTTTAATCAAGCTATCAATTGCTATACAGCGTAGTAACTCAGTCAGTTTGGTAGCTTCCTCTTTTCAAGTCTGCTAAGAGTGTTAAGTGTTCATGTTTTAGACTCACTTGTGTCCTAAGTATTAGATTCCTGTCCCATCAACTGTGAAAGATGGCATACATTGCATTAGTATTCTACAAAATCAACCTCCTGTGGAATTGTCTAATTTTCTTCTGGATTTTCAAGGATTACGTTTTTCATCGTAGTTCTTCAGTCTGATTACTAATTCTACTTACTTATAACGGTTATCTTATATTATCGATTCTATTCCAGTTCAATTTCTGACCACAACTGGATCGAATTGTTACTAGAATAGAAAACAACAATATTTGCGTTACATTTCGACTGGTATATCAATTATTATAACTTGTTAGTAGAATTTCCCCCTGATAACTTCAAATGAACGTTTATTTTTTATTAATTAATGGTAAATTAGTATGACTGTGATACTGAAGTGACTATAATTAATTATTTAGGGATCAGCTGTTCTGATTTAAAATATGAGTTAGCCAGTGTTACTACAGGCATAAGGGACATTTTTTTTTTTTTTTTTATGAGATAACATCACATACATTACTCTGATCCCAATGTAAGTAGCTGAAGCACTTGTGTTATGGAAATCAGAAGTAACGACGGTACCACTAACACCCAGACCCAAGACAACATAGAAAACTTATGGTAATCTACATCGACTCGGTCGGGAATCGAACCCAGGACCTCAGAGTGGCGTACACATGAAAACCGGTGTACACACCACTCGACCATGGAGGTCGTCAAGACAGACATCAGACATTAAATCTCAGTTCCCAAGGTTGGTAACATGCAGGCTGCCTATCTGCCAGTGCTTACTACTTATATAAAATAAAGAATGACTCGAGATAGAGTCGTAGGTTATAGCACTGTAGAGTGTACATAATATATTCAAACGCTTCGTATAGCGATTCGTTTCAATGGACAGCCGGCTTAATCGTACTTTGCATATTATGTTTTATAAATTAAAACACGTCTGTACAAAACGCCGCTCCGTTAATTAAGGTGACATAAAAAGTACGAAACTCGCTTATAACATTTCTTGCTGTTTCGATTCGCATTTGTAACGAGCGCGAACCTGTTATCTGATTATGATTTTAAATAACTTAATGATTATTGTGTTGGTAAATTAGCCTGTATTTGTGTGTATTAGCGTGTATTTGTGTGTATGGTTTGGTTTTTAGTGAGTGACGTTTTAAGAGAATTTTGAGATATTTGTAAAATAATATCGACTTGTTTTTTGCACTGGTGATTCATATTTTAAGTATTTTAAATATATGTAAGACCGTATCTCTTTTTATCAGAGTAGATAATAACCTCGTTTCTCCCATGGTTGTCGTTCAGAATTTATCAAACTAGTAGTCGCACGCGGCTGCGCTCGAGTTCAAGGGTGTTGATTGTCATGTGTTAGGCAAAAAAGTATATATACATTACTTTCTTGCATATCAAGTTTGCTTTGTACCAAATTTCATCAAATTCGGTTGAGCGGTTTGGTCGTGAAGAAGCGAGAGACAGACACACAGAAAGAGTTGCATTCACATTTATAATATTAATATAGATTAGTAAAAAATATCATCCTTCTGTGGAATTATCTAAATAATAAATACTTACGACTGCTTACTTTGTTTAAAAAAAAGTAAAAAATATTTAAAATTATTTAAAATTCTATGTCTCTTATTATCTTTGATCAATTGTAAATGGAAATAATTAAGAGCTGATACGGCCCAGTGGTGAGAACCAACCGACCCGCATTGAAAAAGCGTGGTGGAATCTGTTCCAAACCCTCTCCTTAATGGAAGAGGAGGCCTTACCTCAGCAGTGGGAAATTTACAGGCTGTTACTTTACTTACTTTAAATGGAAATTACACAAAGGCTCACATAAAGTTTTATGTAAATTTCTGAATGATTTTTCTAGTTTTGGAAAAAACTTTAATTCCAATAATGATCATTATGTTTAACTTTGGATTTGTCATTGCAAGTCATGTGCTTTTAGGGGAAACTTATGTATGCTAGATCCCCTTGAATGTAACACTAACAATATACTAAGTGCTTAGCATCTTATATTCTACCGCCAAACAGCAGTTTTATATCATACGTGCATCCACAAACCTGTTCCAATCTTCAGACCCTCAGCTTTGAATTGAGACATAGAAACATAAGATAGGTTTACGATTTTTATTTTAAAATAAACTTAGTAGTAAATTTAACTGCCGTCAGTTATCAAGAATCCGTTGAGTTGTGAAAAAGCGTTTAAATTTAAAAACGATTTAGTGAAGCTTCATTAAATTCTCGCCTTTTTTATTAAAGTTTTAAATTATATAAATTAAATATGAATGTTAAATTTCGTAGCTGTTAATATAGTCGTAATACTTTCGATTTCTCGTTTAGAAGCGTGAACGGGAAGTCCGACTGACCAGTGAATTATAGCAGAGTATAGCGTTCATATAGAATATATTTAGGAAAATATTGTATGAATTAAAAGATAATTTGATGAGATTGAAATAACTTTTTTCAACTATTGATAGTTTTCTATTATTTAATTATAATGTGACATGCTCAAGGAAGTTGATTAAAACGGTACAATTATGACGATTAAGTAAGCATAAGTATATGTTTTAAGAAAATTGCAAAAAATTAAATATGTAAACAATGCCATCTTAATCCATTCTGGAAACGTAGGTTACATGGAATTGTAGGGTCCCAGCAACGATATATTTATTTCTTGTTCTATGTTACTTCAAGAAATATAATTCTTTCGAGGGGCCTGTGGACGCGCCCGATATACCCATAAGTTGCGGACGGTAATGCATGAAAAAGGCGGGAAATAAAAAAGTAATCTCTACCAGAAGCCACAGAAAGATAGTTGTGAAACATAGCGGGCGAGTGATATTTAAATATTATAATAATATATCATTAATGATTCTCATAAGAAGAGTCGAGATTGTCCAGTGGTTAGAACGCCTGCATTTTAACCGATGATTGCGGGTTCAAACCCAGGCAAGCACCGCTGTTTCATGTGCTTAATTTGTCTTTATAATTCATCTAGTGCTCAGCGGTGAAGGAAAACATCGTGAAAAAACCTGCATGAGACAAATTTCATAGAAATTCTGCCACATGTGTATTCCACCAACACGCATTGGAACAGCGTGGTGAAATATGTTCCAAACCTTCTCCTCAAAGGGAGAGGAGGCCTTTAGTCCAGCAGTGGGAGTTTACAGGTTGTTGTTGTTGTTTGTTGTTGTTGTTGATTCTCATAAAAATAAGGAATGTTGTAGATTATGGTAATATTGTAGATTATGGTAATATTATCTTAATGTGACAAACAATAATAGTTACGTTGCGCACAGCTATCGATGGATGTTTAGCCTAAAGACATAATTCATAAAGATAACTTCATAAGAGCGACACCACTAATCTAATAATATGGGTACAAATTGAGTTTTTATTAAAAAAAGTAATTGAATTCGTCTAGAAACGAAACTAGTTTATGCCATCTTAATTAAGTGGCAATTACAGGCGTATTTGTAACGCTCCAGAATAACAAAGACGTCTGTGGCATATCGAAATATAAATTATTTTTCGCATCTATAACTGGTAGGACTATACTAGTTTTAATTAATTTAATATTACTGAAAGGAATTATATTGCATTGATATTAATGAATGTAAATTTTACGCGTTTTTTATCATCTATATATATCGATTATATTATCTGTTAGGCTTTTTTTGTGGTCTTGTTTTTAAATACCAATGCCTGGCAACTCTAGAAAAAGTAATTTGGTATACAAGCAGTATTTCCAGTGTTTTTACTGTTCGAAAATTAAATTAACATTTATCATAATTATTAATAGAATTATTGAGGATGTAAATTTTACTCGAAATATTGCAATGGTTATTTTTTATATAATCATTATGGTTATTATTACTGAATTATAATTCTGAAGAAGTATTCGTTTTTATTATTGAACGGCTCAATGCATACTTGTAAGATTGACTCATTAGTGTTTCACACACACTCACTCACACTCGCATACACACAAACGAAAGTTCACAAATATGAAAGAGTACGTCCATATTCAAATGCACAAATTATTATTTTTAACACGCTTTTATAAGCTTGGGCTGTATGTAACTATGTAACGGAATCTTTGAGGGCGATTTTCAACTATTTCCAGAAGTCTTATTAATTCGAAACTTTGGATAAGTATTAAGTGCCAATAACAATGCAATTAGCATGTTTTTTTTTACTTTTTTTTTTAAACTATTATTATTTAATTCCATAATCTTAAAAAGTATTTCTTTAGTCTTCCTCCTATTTACTGTAAATAAATAAAGAAGTTCTTAAGCTAGAAGTTGAGCAAGAAGACTTGAGACAAGGAGACTAGTTTAACTACAGAGAAACCTAAGGCACATGCCTCTCACACACAATTATAGTCATTAAAATATTTAATAAAAGAAAGATGTAAACTGTAATGTTTGTAACTCATATTATTTATACATTCTCATTTATCTGATTGCATTTTATTACATACTTATTTCTGTTTCTTATTAAATAAAGATTGATACTTTATTGTGTACCTAGTTACACTATAATAATGTTTTTGTTTGGTTTCCTTTTTTTTATTGAATATCTAGAAGAACAGGGGGGCGTCCATCAAGCAATGGGTCACTAATACTCCTAGAAATTAGTGGAGTATTATAATCATTTTACATAACCAAATTGCAACCAACATAGATAATTAACATTTAGTAACGCTGGCTGGCTAACTCGCCTTTGAAAATGAAGTAGAAGCAGAAGCTGTACTAAGTGAAATAATTTAAATGTACTTTATATGAGAATAAAGGTTATTCAACCATTTAACCGATGGTCTTGGCAATTAGTAAATATACACGGGCTGGAAAACGTCTGCCGGGTTCTACTAGTTTACTATAAAATATAACGTTACTGAATCGAGGGTTAGCGCACGCCTTACTATATATATTTTTAATTGCAATACAAATATTGACAGGACTATGATTATAAGGTACACCCTACACTTCAGTGGTTTTCTATTCCGGTATGATTTATGAAGGAGTGAGCCAGTGTAATTAGAGGTGCATGATACATAGCATATAAGATCCTATTGGTGATAACAGGGAACAAAATAGACTATAGTAGTTAGTAGATGTAATTATTTATAATTCATGCAGTGGTTGGTTTTTGAGCGAAGCTACCATCACCACGTAAATCAGTGGCCTTATTTCTTGGCTTGCAAAAATATTAAAGAAATTTTATGTTTAACAAGTTATACCGTTTAAAAAATAATTGTTCTAACGTTACTAATGGTTTTAAAGCAATTAAATAATCTTCCAGGAATCTACATAATAAATTACGTTTTTACCCCTTTAAAATAAAAAAAAATGTTGATCGGCATTTACTATAGTTTATTTGTACGAAACGAATTTTAATTGATCAATTTTACATTTGAATTCTAATTTTAAATTGTATTTTTTGTTTATAATTACGGCTCGTATCGACAATATTTATGTTTGAATCTGTGGTTAGTTTTAAAGTAGTTTAAAATATTAAAAAGTTATCCGAATAAAACTGGCTATAAATATAGATTTTTGAATCTGTCATATTGCATAATAAATTATACGTGTACTTATATAATATTTTGTTTATAAAATGTTCGTAGCACTTATAATAAGAGCTACAGAACAAATACTCAAAGAAAAAAAAAAACAGGATTGTAAAAAGTATTTCATAAATTTATACTTTATTCACAAATGAATGCATACAAAAATAAATTTAAAAGTGCCTTAAGCTCTAGTGAAATTGACTAGCACGAAATGTGTCAGTCGCTGGTTAAATCCTTCTTTATTTCTACCTGGCACTTAAACCTATAGTTAGGGTTACCGTATTCCACCATATTCATTATGAAAGATGTATATATTGGAAACAAATTAAAAATATTCAATTTTATACCACAGTCAAATTATTAAAAAAAAAGTTTGACGTTTTACGAATAAGTTAGTGACATAATTTGAAAATTCACACGTGCCATTTGTGTATTAATAATCTGTGCTTTTTGACATAAACAACAGCCAAAAATAATAAATTATTTGAAAATGTGTTAAGTTCGGCTGTGAGTTTGGTAGCCCTAGCGTCAATACAAGAAAAAGTTTAACAAGAGTCAAACCGGTCAGCGTTACTGAACTAGTTTTTTTAATGATCCCGGTCCCCCTGATATGGTCTCAGTTGCGCCTAGATGACATATGATAACATTTCCGATATCGAATAAATAAACGTAACGTGGTTTTGAACGAAAATCGTTACCTTTTTTGATGATTGCAATCATGTACAAAGCTTATTTGATTTCAGAAAAACATTTAACCTGTTTAGTTATCGATTGTCAGAATTTAAAATGAATAATCAAATCAAATCAAAATAAACTTTATTCAAGTAGGCTTTTACAAGCACTTCTGAATCGTCATTTTACAATTAAGTGAAGCTACTACCGGTTCGGAAAGTAGATTCTACCGAGAAGAACCGGCAAGAAACTCAGTAGTCAGTAATATAATTACGAGATAATCGATATTTATACGGCCGTGTAAGTTTGTGTATGTGCATAATATTTTTGACATATTTTTTTTTAATCTGCGCAATAATACTATTTCAAAAAATGAAAATATTAAAATAATTGTAATTGCATGAGAGGACATTAAAAAGTTTTATTTATAAATTTCAAACGAATATATAATTAATCGAAGATAAATTATATTTTTACTATGTATAAAAAACACAGCAATAAAATATTTTTAGTCTGTTCTAAAACATGAATTCCACAGATTCAATATCGACAATCGCAACTAAATCTGAAAGTTAACGACGGTGTAGGCTAGAAAGTAGAAATATCAACAAGTTTCTTATGCAATCAAATAAAATTATTATTTTTGATGGACGTCAAATAAATATTTTGTAACGTAATCTGTTCATAAAGAGCAGGAAACAGGAACTGCGTATAAAACATCCATCTTCTGCGATATATAGATATTTTTATTAAGGGATTAGCTAATTAGATTAGCTAATTATGCATGATTAAATTTACCGCCTAATATAAATACTTGGATTAACTGTATTCCGATTTTCAGGGTGAGTAAGTCAGTTTAATTAAAATAATACTAAACAAAAATCAAAAAATTAAAATTGACGGCACATTGATATTGTAAGTAGTTAATCTCCTTTCGTAATCAAAATAAAATATATTTTATTCATGTAGGTTTTTTACAAGTACATTTGATTCGTCATTAAGCTACCACCAGTTCGGAATGTAGATTCTACTGAAAAGAACCGACTATAAACTTAGTAGCTACTCTTTGCTGCAGATAAATACGACATCACGTTAGGTAAAAAATATTTATGTGTATAATATATCCTGCCTGGACTTTTCATGCGTAATATCGGCGGGCGATATAGGATGACAGCTAACCTAAATGTGAAAGTAACTCTGTCAGTCTATTTGTCGCTCTTTCACTTTAAAACTCCTGAACCGAATTTGATGGAATTTGGTATGAAGCAAATTTGTACTCTCAGGAAAGACATGCTACTTTTTTTGTGTAACACATGACAAACAAACCGTAAAACGCGAGTGGACCCGCAGGCGACAGCTAGTAAAGTATATTAAAACAACAAGGTTCAATTATGTTAATAAGAGGCACTTGAAAGCTTCGATATATCTAAATTGATACATATAATCAAAATCCATTTGAATAGCCATCATCAAAGTAAAGTGAAAGTTAATCTCGATTCGACGAATTTTAAATTAAATCATGTGATATGCAAATTATTTCGATATAATTGTAGTGTTTTGCCGCCGTATATTACATGGCCATCACAATTTGTCGACAGCGCGCCATTAATTATGTTAGGAAATTGTTGTCGTTAGTTGTTAAAAATATTTATATTCAATATTTTATTTGTTTATGAATTAAATTAATATTAATGATATTAGAGTAGTTCTTTAATAAGGCAATATATCATTTTAACAACACTGCTAAACTTTCTAATTATAAAATATATATATATTATTAAACAATAAATTATTTTTAATGTAATTTTTGACGATCGTTTCGAGAGCTTCTCTTCACGGATTTTTTGTCGAATCAAGTTTTACGAAATACCATTTTACCAAAGTTATTTTATCTATAAATTACTAATTAAATAAAGGCGTTGTATTTTTTAGAAACGAAGATCTAAAGTTCCATTTATTATATTTTATGTTTAAAAAAGGAACAATCGAATTATTTTAAATTATCTGTAGTCGACAGTTCTTATTTATGGCTTTGAATATATTTGAACGATGGCAACACAGCGCTTGTAAGCGTCGACTTAATGATTGATGAGGAACCCGCCATGGGAAAAATGAGCGACCGACAATTATAGATCAACAATTAACTTTGTTTATTTTTGTAATAACCATCCCGAGTTTCTCAGTCAGTCACGGTCTATTAATATAGCTAGTATTTTTTTGACTCCGTGTGTCCGCCTGGACAGGTTTCATTCGCTCATCAAATATTCCTTGAGACAACAGCATCTCAGCATCAGGATTCAATCTGGATGTATTTTCTTAGCTACTGGTGTGAAAGTGTTACAAATATTTTATTGTTTAGAGCTATGTAAATGTTGTTAAAATAAATGATTTTTTTTTTAATATTATTTTTCCAGATCACACTATTTTTTTGTAACTGGTTTGAACTTCCAAAGGCTTACCAGTGAAAAGCTCGTCATTTGAGCCGGAATGATTGGTAAAATTTTGAAATACTTTTTTTGTTATTCCAAATTAAAATATCTGTTTTCGCATATGAAGATATGTGTTATTTTACTGATATGTTAAAATATAAATACCTGTTGACTTCCAAGCAGGATATATTAATTTAAATAATTGTATTTAACTAACATGACTTTGTATTTGTTAAATGTTAAAAAAGAGTAACTACTGAGTTTCTTGCCGGTTTTTCTCGGTAGAATCTACTTTCCGAACCGGTAGCTTCATTTAATTGTAAAACAACGATTCAAAAGTGCTTGTAAAAGCCTAGTTGAATAAAGTTTATTTTGATTTGAAATACAAGCAGTATTTTCATATCCAACACGGATAGTTTTAAGCATGTTATAAAGATATATATGTAATCATTTGCCACTATTGTTCTTTTTTCATAACACGAAAATTACCCGATCTAAGAATTTTTTTCAGGCTGTAGTTAATAGTTGATACTGGTATACAAAATATACTACACGTTATTCGTTATAGTACATGTAATAAGTTAAATCTTATGTACATAACTCGATAACTTACATTATTAAGAAGAAGCTTATTTAAATACATGTAAAATCAAATTGGTTCAGACCAATGTTTCGCCCCGAGGTTACATTTGATCGGAGCTTCTTTTCATTCTCACGAGCGTATTCTAGGTTTCATCCACTACGTGGTTGATTTATTCATTGCAAATATAAACTATAATGCTTTTACGAACTTAATAAATGAAACGTCTTTGCAATTGCCTTTCAGATTCAGTCCAGGAATTCATTTTTACAATTGTAGCATAATATTGTTTTATTTAATCTTATATAGTTTGTTTGATTTTATTTTATATAACTTTAGACGTAAAAAAATAGTGTAACCAATCCCATTTTTGGACAGATTCTTAATCATTTCCATTTATTAAGATTAGTAGTTTGTTTTATTAATTGTTACTACTTTTGTTGCCTGTAATTTACATGGATATTAAATCATATTAGAACATGTGTTCAAAGATGCATGGAAATTGAATAGATGTATAAAATTAGTCACGTTAACATTATGACGTCATAAAGTTTATTCTCCGTGACAATTTTATTAAATCAGTTGAAGTGTATTGTGGAATTTTTCTGAAACTTAAAAAATCATCATCTTGATTTCTCTGCACATCCCTAAAAGATTAAAATAATGGTTTGCAATTGTAGTCTTTAAAGCAGAGCTTATAAAATAGATTTTGTGATATATATTCGAATGCAAGACTATAAAACTCATTCGCCACGGGGCGTCTGTGCATTAAACATGTATATTGCTACTAGGTAATTGGTTTTGAGGCATCTGACAAAGCAGAATTCAGAGTAACATCTCGTTTTATTACATGTGGCAAATTATATGTGGTAATAAGATTCATGGACATGTTTTGATGTGGTTTTTTTATTCACTCTTTATATTTCGATGAAAGGATTAATATGGCGTATGCGTTTCTTTCTGTAATGCTCATTATGGTAATAATACTTTTGTTTATTAAACATGAACCTTTACGATTGCAACTATGTTGCAAATTTTGCTGTTTGTGTAGTTGTGAGAGCCTGTGAAAATTGTTTCAATATATATTTTTTTTTTTTCCATGAAATACATTGTCAGTTTATTTAGAGGTCCGGCAAACAGCTAATGAAACTTAGCGTATTTTTTTACTTCTAATATGTCAACAGTTTAGAAATTAGATTAGCAATAATTATTGAACGACTGTTCGCCTACGAAAGCAAACTAAAGCCAAAATCGGCAAATGAGTATATTTGCACAAGTGTGCAATGTGCTCCTTAAAGCGGCGGGCCGGTTAGATCAAAGCTCTGTCTCACAATCGCGCGCTCGAAGCATCCATGCAGAGATGCGGAGACGTAAGTACAGTCGGGGTAAGAAAAGATTCGTCACTTTTAAGATCAATGTTCCTGTGCTCAGTATGAGCGATAATCTGCTTTAAAAATCGAGAATGACATTGCGTCGCAATGATTTAATACTAAGAGTCTAAGACTTGATAAAGGAATGAACGTTTTCTTATTCTGACAGTACCTATAACCTATTCCAAAGGCGTAAAAGATAAACACACCTTGGCTTTCATATTCCATACGATTTTGTAACAGATCCTCTATGATATGTACTATAACTGTTATTGATCAATATATCTGTATACATAAAATGTTGACTTAAAAATATTACCGTCAAATAGCTATTCTCTTAAGATAGTAATTATTTAATTACAATATTTTCTTTTTATAGTTAAAACAGTTATGTTGTCAGTGTAAATCACGAAATAAATTGACTTGCTTTAAAAAACCTGTATTACCAATGTTTAACAGAACATGTCGCCACTCAAATAATTACTATATATTCTTTAATTTTACTTCCAAATTTTCGATGATAATTCCACCGACTTAAATTTTTTTTGCGCGTTCATAGTGAAAACCAAAGACTATTCCAGATCTTGACCAATGCGAATGCGTCAATCAAATGTCAAAATTGTTTATTTTCCTTTACTCCTGTAGTTCGAATGTACTCTGTAAGAACTCACTATAAATATCTATCATATCTCATGTTAAAAATAGCTTTACAATAATACCTTAGCAATTTTGATGCGTGTAGCTCTAATATTATGTTATATTTATTGTTGTCAATGTCGCATATTACTTTTTGCACTTGACGATGTTATTCTTTGGTGTATTTTTAGTTTGTGCATTGTGTTGCTTTATTGTGTAAGCCTACTCGACGCCGTTCATTGTGAGAAACGCGCTGGCTTCCAATCTAACTACGTCAATGAGGCAGAAAGCGGTGGCAAAGGTCAAGCGTTTCAATTGTAAGCTGAACAATGATATAATTAGGAATAAGAGAAGATATTTACGCCGTTTCTTCGCAACGACTTTTTCGTTACGGTTCCGACCTTTGAGATTGTTTTCCTGATATATATTGTTTATATACTAGTTGTTGACCGCGGATTCGCTGGCGTTTTAGGGGTTTGGATGGATGTGTGAGCTAAGAGTATCTGTCATCGGTAATTCATTAAGAACGTATAATAAAAACGCCATAAGTGTCATCATCCATTTCTTTTTTTTGTCTGTTCGCTTTACGACTCTACCTTGAAATGTTTTTTTATCGTTATGTGGTTCGATGGGAGTTTTCTCTTCATACGCTGATGTCACTCTTGACTTAGCACGAATTGTATCATTATTTGTGTCATAAATATGTCACTATTTATCGCCCACGGCTTCGCTTGCGTTTCACGGGATTGATTGTCATGTGTTAGGCAAAAAAGTAGCCTATATCCTTTCTTACAGTTCAAGTTTGCTTCATACCGAATTTCAACAAATTCGGTTGGGTGGTTTGGTAGTAAAAGAGGGACAGACAGAAAAACAGACAGAGTTACTTTTACATTAGTATAGATTTTGTGAAGTTAATCTATATAGCTTACGACGATACATGTATTATAGAGTACATTAGAATATAGCCAGGCCGTCTATACTTTTGAGTTTATCTTGAGAAGTACTGAATAGGCTTTGATCTAGATTAACTAAAGAACGCGCCATTTATAGATAGAGGTGTGTTTGCGCTATCAATTTGCACGCCATTCGAAGAATGCGGCATTTAAAGTAAGTCTATATGTCTGACTTTCGATGGAGTTCGTGATGATTAAAAAATACATAACATAAGATCATTCTTATGTTATGTATTTTTACAATAGTAATATAATTTTTACAGTAGTATGTTATGTATTCGTACAATAGTACGTTGATTGAGAGAACAAATATTCATATATTTGTTCTCTCAATCAACGTACTACTGTGGTTTAAATTTGGAGATAAGTTGGTTTGGACGGTCGTAATTTAAGAAATTAGAGGATTTTGATTAATTGCTTTGGTGTTTTATAGATTTTATATCCCAATGGAATACGGACGGTACAGAATGTGAATCAAGAACTTACAGACTACTTTCTTCTTTACTAGCCTTATTTCGTTTATTCGTATTTAATTGCTCGCTGCGACCAAAGACTAATTAATACATAGGATTATTTAAAAGGTCGGATTTTTCCCATAATATTGAAACGTCAATAGAGCAATGTTTTATGGGTTGCCAAGCGATGTAAAGGTAGCAGGATCGATCCCGACCTTTTGGGATATTGTCGTCCCCACACATACAAGTGATATGCTCAAAATTGTAAATAGGAATATAAGTAATTGTAAAAGTAAAAACTTAATTAATTTGGGGCATTCCTACTATTCTCTCCTATTTATATATTAGATGGAAAATCTATTGAATGGTACAGTCGGGGTAAGAAAAGGTTCGTCACATTAAGATCTATTTTCGTGTGCTCAGTATGTGTGATAATCTGCTTTACCGATCGAGAATGACATATTGCTTCGCATAGATTTGATGTTTAGTTTCAAAAGGTACTAAGAGTTTAAAACTTGATAAAGGAATGAATTTGAAAACTGACGAAGGTTTTCTTACTCTGACTATACATAGTTAATATGGGAATTGTGTGTATTGTCTTGTAATGTATAGGATTTAATGGCTTACCTCGTCAGTCGCATCGACGTCAGCGCCGGAGCGGATCAGACTGGCGACGCGGCCCGCGTCTCCGCGCGCAGCCGCCTCGAGCAGCGCGCCCCCTCCCATGCGGTCACGCCATCACTGAAACAATCATATTAATGTTATTTAAATTATCTTACCTTATTATTATTGATTAAATATCACATGACTTAATCTTAAATGAATATTATCTAATATTTAAATGGAAATAGAAAAAATGGCACACCCGACTTTGTGAACTAAAAAACTATCAGTGTACAATATGTGTAAAATAATGATAGTCTAGTATTGTTAAGTATTTGATTATTCTCCATTAAATCCAATCCCGAGAATCGATTGTCACTAGGTACGTTTATTTTAAGCTATATTTTCAAACTGATAAACTACATTATTGGACGAAACCCAGGTCGGGCCGTACATAATGATGCATGTTTTCTTTGTGTGTCAATCACGTGATTTACTACCCGTATCGGTATGGGACTATGACCAATAGATTCGGGAGCGTCTTTAGGCCGTTCCGTTGTTCCTTCTCGTTCTTTTTTTCATTTAATACCCAGCGAGTTAGTAATATATTAGACTAGTAGTGCGCGGCATCGGTAGCGTTTTAGGGAGTTGGTTGTCATGTGTTAGGAAAAAAAGTATGTTCTTCCTTGGAATTCAAGCCTACTTCATACCAAATTTCGGGTTCAGTGGTTTGGCCGTAAAAGAGCTAAATACAGACAGACAGACAGAGTTACTTTCACATTTATACGATAGATTTACTGGTACTCGCTCGTCAAATATCTACACAACATACATTTGTTATAATTTGTATCGTTTAGTTTAACGAATGCACGCGTTCTCTACATTCCTACCGCCGACCGCCTGCTATTACATTTAAATTCATAACACATACAGTATTTGGAAGCGCATTTATTCTTCATATGACCGACTTGCGCATGCGCATCATGTTAAGACCACCTGTGATTGATTTTGTTTATTTAGACTTTAGTTGTAGACCGTTTCGAGTAGTAACTGTCAGTCCTGGATAAAGACTTTCCTCCTGTAAGTGTTGGAACTTTTTCCACCAAACTGGTCTAACGTGTTTAGTTGAGTTTTGACGAGGAATATTTTAGGTCGCTTAATTACATTGAATTTGAATCAAATTAATAACTCATTAATTATTTTGTGGTTACGCAAACTAATTTACCTTCAACTATCGATTAAGCTATTTTGTTGGAAATGACAAATTATTAAGGTTCGAATAAAATCGAGAGAAGTACGAGGTAAAGATTTTCGCTAATTTTTAAAACTTAAAAACTGTTGTTTATGGGGATTAAAACCCATTCAGTCTACAAAATGAAATGTACAATTATAATACTGTAAGATATAAGTAATTTTCAACCGACTTCAAAAAGGAGGAGGTTATCAATTCGTCTGTATTTTTTTTTATTTTTTATTTTTTTTTATGTTTGTTACCTCATAACTTTTTACCGGGTGGACCGATTTTGATAATTTTTTTTTGTTTGAAAGGTAGTGCTTCCCGTGGGGTCCCATTTTTTTTTTATTTTTTTCCGATGATGGTATCCGTATGAAAACGACGTAAGTCTTAAATTTGCATTATGTATGTGCGCGATAAATAGGTGAATAACTCAAAAATGGTTGGCACAATTTTGATGAATCTTTTAAAATTATAAAGGACATACTTTAAGGGTAGTTTGGTGAAAGTTTGGTAAGGTTCTGAGTATAGGATCCATGACAAATTAAGGGAACGGGAGGGAACGGAACAATTCTGAGGAGCACGTTAGCAATACTCGGTCGAATCTTTTATTTATGGGTTACTTGGATATTTAAATCACCTTCCGGAACGTGGTTATGTTCATGTAATTGTCATAATCGAATATTATAATTAACTAGCGATTCGCCCCGACTTCTCACGGGTGCAAAACTGATACTAAATATACTAAAGAATTTGTTTATTTACGACATCACATTGCAAACTTCTAAAATTGTCAGTGTTTCTTTACTATATTGTTCATTTATTATATACACAAACCTTCCTCTTGAATGACACTACCTATTAAAAAAAACCGCATCAAAATCCGTTGCGTAGTTTTAAAGATATAGGGACAGAGAAAGCGACTTTGTTTTATACTATGTATTGACGGAACTCCTAAACAGCTTACACTTAGGGTGCGATTTGGGACAGAATTTCTTACTGTCTTTAATCAAATTTTGTGTATATGATGTGATGTCATATGATGTACGACATAGCATACGAATAGCTCTTTTGCAAAGTTTTTTTACTGAGGTCGATTACAGCTCATTCGAGGGTGGTACCTTGTAGTTTATGCCGCATGACGTATTAAAGCCGCATTTTCGAAAATCTATTTTTGCTTTATTCGAAAGTTTCTTTTGAAATTGTCCCCGAAGTAGTTTCTGATTCATATAAACGGTACGCTTAATCTATCCATATTAAGAATAAAATGTTAGTCTACATCAGCTTCACTTAAAATCAAAAAATAAATAAAATTTTAACAAAAAGAAAAACCGACTTCAAACAGAATACTATTTTAAAACAAATAAAAATGCACTAAAAAGTAATAAAAATAATTGCATATTTAACATATTTTTGAGAGTCCTCCTAGGTAAAATGAAATGAAAAATATTAGACTACTTAAAAGTCGATTTACAATTATATAATGTAGTTATAATTATTGCTATATTTGGAGTCGGTGTCAGCCAACCTATACTATATCTATCAAAAAACAATACGAGAATACTTTAAGAAATATGTTTCTTACAAATTACCTTTTATACGATATTATACTGGGTCAATCAAGAGGCTCGTATCGCTTCTTTCTTTTGATTGTTGAGGCGTGTGCCCGTGGCTGACACCGGCTCCAAATATAACAATAACTATAACTACGTTATATAATCGTAAATCGACTTTTAAGTAGTCTAATATTTTTCATTTCATTTTACCTAGGAGGACTCTCAAAAATATGTTAAATATGCAATTATTTTTATTACTTTTTAGTGCATTTTTATTTGTTTTAAAATAGTATTCTGTTTGAAGTCGGTTTTTCTTTTTGTTAAATTTTTTTAGGATGCTATATCGTGAATGAAATCGATCTGAATTTATTGAATGAAAATGAATGAAATCATACACGTTGCCAAGGCTACAGAAAACATAGCGCTCGTAAATCCTGAGTTTTTTATCTACATATTATAAAGAGTTAAATTTATTTTTTTGTCAATTGTTATGTAATTTACGGAACTGATAATCTAGTTTATTATTAAATTTCACTGGCATTAGGCATATTCATTTATATTTATATCAAACCCTTTTCTTTATAAATATATTACACTCATGGGAAGCCAGGGTTTACTACCCTAACTAACTAAGTAACTTATGATTGAATAAACTAGACGCTTAAGTACTTTACCGTTAAAAATCTCTTAACACATAATCACATACGCGGCTATATAAGCGCGTTAAATGTCGATATGCGATATCGCATTAAGTTTTAAAAGATTTATGAACTAATAAATAATGTTTTGATTAATGCGCCGTTGTAATTTATCTTGTCGGTTGAATGCGGTGATGGCGTTAAAGAATGTACTGCGCATGCGTTAATAAATCGTTGGGAACGATTTGTTTTGATTTTTTCTCATAACGACTGCGGTTACCGTGACTACTATATACGGCTGGGTATGTCGTTAACAATTAAATTACATAATACATGATGTATAGTTTTAATTAATTTAGAGCCGCTTCGCTATTAAGAGCCTCTTAAGACGTATACATTTAAAGAAAAGTTTGTTTGAAAAACAGTTTTGTATACCACTATAACGGTTGTTTCAGACTGATTTTAGATACAAAGTCTTTTGTATTGTTGTGATTTTTACAGTTTTCAGGTAGGAATAAAAATTCATTATGGCTCAGTGGACAACCATTCCCATGTTAACATCGGAACAGTATTATTAAATTCCTAAGAGTCAATTAAATATGGTATGTTAGAATTAAAAAACTTCAAATATACCCGTGTAGCCAGCATTATGTATCAGCATTGTGGACTATGTTTCAAAACTTATTTTTCTTTTATAAAGTTGGAATGAAAGTGTTATATCTCTTGTGCCTGTAGATACACTGGCTCACTCACTCTTAAAACGGAAACACGACTTAGCATTGCTGTTTGGCTAAAGAATTTACAGGCAAGGAATATTTTTATTTGTTTGTTGTAGTTACACACCTATCACGGATCGTAGAGATTTATTTACGAGGCCAAGTATACAAGAACGACAAAGCTACTAAACACAATAAAATAGTTGTGCAACAAAAACAAACATTTACTTAATGTAAAGAAATTTGAATTCCGCGTATTTTGTAACCACAGTATCACAAGGCTCAATTATTCGAACTTACCTCGTATTTAAAATTATATGTTGTCATATGCAAAACGTTACGAATGTAATCGCGCGCGCATCTCGATCGATACTGCTATTGTTTCGATCATGTTACATATTTATCGATTATCTTTCGTTGTAATTAGGTTGCGGTTGCGTACAAGCGATAGCGATTATATTAACTGTCAAATGCTTTTAATAATCGATCAGTGACGTCGATTTATTTATATGTAGGTGAATTAAGTCAAATGAGTCTCTCTATTATGTGTTCAAGTGTCTTTTCGCTGCTGATATTGCTCTATTCTGGAAATATCATATTTCATCTGCCATGTTGGTTCTCAGAATCTTGTATTTAACGTTTTATTTAGTTTACTTCTTTGCAATTTATATTTGATTAATGAATTTATGTATGCCATCTTGGGTGGAATGAGTCTTGAATATGAAACTTAAATGGTGTCATTTACCATTTAAGTTTCATATGAATAAAAAAAAAGATGAGTTTCTCTCCCCGGTGTTAGATCTGAGAAATTTCTTTTCAAACATGATGCTTGTTTTTACTTTTCTATCAAAATGTATATTGCTTCCATATTGAATAAATATAGAATAAATAATTATTCAGTGATCGAGTTGTTTTTGTAAATATTGTATATAGTTGTGAGACCAGCTTGTAATAAGCAACTTTTAAGCCACATGACGTCGCTTTATACTTTTTCTTCGTTAAAACAACAGTGGGGGGTCACATGGTAAAATTAACACGGGGCTGTATGAGATACGATATTGATACGATATTAAACCGATGATTAATCGGAGTTTTATAACTATTTTATATGTAATTGAATCTTTATTACCTCGACTTGTAATTCGTGTTATTAATTTATGTTTTATTACTGTCACATACATAACATTTTATTAACTTTGTGAAATAAAAATAAGAACAAAATAAAAATATGAAATTAACATTGTTTATGCAATTAAAACGCTCTCGCTTATGTCGCAAATGCACACCCTTAGCTACAGGAAGACTTAACTTCTCAACAATAAGGTATTATGTACGCTCGAGTAGACCCTAGCCCTTCCGTGGTATAAAATAGAGCAAGACCATCAGGTCACGTCAGTCACAAGACAATACAGAAGAATCACTATTAAAATGTCATCAAAAGAACTGTAAAAAAGTAATGTATAGATATTTATGTGTATCTCAAAAGACAAATCAAATCAAATCAAAATAAACTTTATTCAAGTAGGCTTTAACAAGCACAAATGAAGCTACAAGACAGTTCGTATTATTGATATAAACCTTTATTCAGCAGAAAAAATTATGATCAACTCAGCATAAAATGGGTTCAACCAACTTTATACTCAATTTGCTTATCGTAAAAATTCTAAAAGATAAGAGGTAATTTTACTAGATTGTACTTAAAAAAAATAATGTTTTTTTTTTAAATGTAATACAGACTGTCATTCTTCATATAATTAAATTGTTTCTTAATACTCTTTCGTTTTCTTAAAGTTGTTGCATTGACTGAAGATTTTTTTTTTAATAATTTTAAAATTAATATTCGAATTCACACTAAAGTTAGAAAAAAATAATAAATAAAAAAAAGCCTAAAATAAACCTAAAATATTATTCTTAATTATACAACAGTAATAAATACGGTGATTGCTAAAACTACATAACCAACGCGATTTGCATCATTTACAAAAAAAAATAAACCTTATCAAACAAAATATAATGTTTATTTGACAAAAAATAGATGACGAATGTACCTATTTGTTGTAAGTTACATTGTGTTTAAGCAATTTATCAATGTAATTTCAATAATTATCAAGTTTAAGTTTTTATATGTAACATATTTTATTGCAATAATAAATAAATAAAAATTGGACAACATCACAAACATTACTCTGATCCCAATGTAAGTAGCTAAAGCAGTTGTGTTATGGAAAATCAGAAGTAACGACGGTTCCACAAACACCCAGACCCAAAACAACATAGATAAATAAAATTTTAACAAAAAGAAAAACCGACTTCAAACAAAAAACTATTTTAAAACAAATAAAAATGCACTAAAAAGTAATAAAAATAATTGCATATTTAACATATTTTTGGGAGTCTTCCTAGGTAAAATGAAATGAAAAATATTAGACTACTTAAAAGTCGATTTACGATTATATAACGTAGTTATAGTTATTGTTATATTTGGAGCCAGTTACCTAGGAGGACTCTCAAAAATATGTTAAATATGCAATTATTTTTATTACTTTTTAGTGCATTTTTATTTGTTTTAAAATAGTGTTTTGTTTGAAGTCGGTTTTTCTTTTTGTTAAAATTTTATTTATTTTTTGATTTTAAGTGAAGCTGATGCAGACTAACATTTTTTTCTCAATATGGATAGATTAAGCGTGCAGTTTATATAAATCAGAAACTACTTCGGGGACAGTTTCAAAAGAAACTTTCGAATAAAGCAAAAATAGAATTTCGAAAATGCGGCTTTAATACGTCATGCGGCATAAACTACAAGGTACCACCCTCGAAAGAGCTGTAATCGACCTCAGTAAAAAACTTTGCAAAAGAGCTATTATATGTCGTACATCATATGACATCACATCATATACACAAAATTTGATTAAAGACAGTAAGAAATTCTGCCCCAAATCGCACCCTAACTGTAAGCCGTTCAGGAGTTCCGTCAATACATAGTATAAAACAAAGTCGCTTTTTCTGTCCCTATATCTTTAAAACTACGCAACAGATTTTGATGCGTTTTTTTTTAATAGATAGTTTAATTCAAGGGGAAGGTTTGTGTATATAATACATGAACAATATAGTAAAGAAACACTGACAATTTTAGAAGTTTGCAATGTGATGTCGTAAATAAACAAATTCTTTAGTATATTTAGTATCAGTATTGCACCCGTGAGAAGTCGGGGCGGGTCGATAGTTGATTATAATATTCGATTATGACAATTACATGAACATAACCACGTTCCGGAAGGTGATTCAAATATCCAAGTAACCCATAAATAAAATATTCGACCGAGTATTGCTAACGTGCGCCTCAGAATTGTTCCGTTCCCTCCCGGTCCCTTAATTTGTCATGGATCCTATGCACAGAACCTTACCAAAATTTCACCGAACTACTTTTAATGTATATCCTTTATAATAAAATAAGAATAATCAAAATTGTGCCAACCATTTTTGAGTTATTCACCTATTTATCGCGCACATACATAATGCAAATTTAAGACTTATGTCGTTTTCATACGGATACCATCATCGGAAAAAAATAAAATTAAAATGGGGCCCCACGGGAAGAACTACCTTTCAAACAAAAATAAATTATCATCATCGGTCCACCCAGTAAAAAGTTATGAGGTAACAAAAAAAAAATACAGACGAATTGATAACCTCCTCCTTTTTGAAGTCGGTTGAAAACTAGAGAACTCTACATAGACTCGGCCGGGAATCGATCCCTGGACCTCGAAGTGGCGTACCCATTACTTGACCACGGAGGTCGTCAAAAATAAGCTAGTTTCCGTTTTCTTTTGTTTTATTGTCAAATATTGAAGTTTCTGAACGTAACGTAACAAAACTAAACAGCATCACAATATATATTTCAGGTTTTATAATGAGTAGGTACTCTAGTTTAAATTGAACTCTACGCTAAGCTGTAATTTAAGCTGTTGTCACTATAAGTATTTATAGTTAAACACATCCATCGTCAACGCTACGCATAAACAAAATGATAAGGTTATGATTATTTATAGAACTTGTGCACAGCGATGACCGTATTAAAAATGTTTTTGCACAGATCACAAAAACATTAAGAATATAATTAATACACGAGTGACCCAAGCATTAAACAAGAAAATGAAATGTCATACATATACTAGCGTCCTACCCGGCTTCGCACAGCTACTTGATACGTATCGTTATATTATGACCAAATTATATAAAATAATTATAAATTGTAGCCTATGTCTTGTTCTGATATATAACCTCTTTAACAGAGGGGGACTAGTGCAGCTCATTCTTGCTGTCAGTACTAGTCAGCTTTGCGTTTGGACTCCACTTCTTACCCGGATAATATAAAAAAGCATGATATACTTTCGCATTTATAATATTAGTATATTAAGATACTGAACTAACCTGTTAAATAGTTTTGAATTAGTAAATTTTATCGGGTTATTATTTACATAAAAAAAAAAACAAATTAAATTTATTTATAATATAAGAATATATTTAAGAACAATTTAAAAATGTACGAATTCTTAGTGTCGGAAATATACGGTTATAAGTTTCAAACGCAATTTGTCCCAATTCATTTTATCAGCAACATTAGTGCACATTTACATAGAGATGATAATAGTGCTTTTATATTTATCTCATTATAGTATACTTAATGACTCTATTGGCTATGAATTTTTCACCTTTTAAAGATTCCACGAAGGAAACAAGTCGCACGGGACAGGTTTAACTAGATTATACGTGTAATTTGCGTCTAGGTGGATGCTTGTGTCGGCGATAAAATATAAAATTCTGTTTTAAATTATGTCTAGAGTTTATCAGCGGCTCCGCTTTTATTTATTTAATTGAATTAAGGGCGCCTTTTTTCGTCTATTAGCAGCAGCGTATAAATATTCCAGTTGAAGAATACTAGCGACCCGCCCGGCTACGCACGGGTGGAAAGCTGATACAAAATATACATCAGAATTTGTTTATGACATCACATTATAAACTTCTAAAATAAATAGTATTTTTTGCTATATTGTCCATGAATTACATACAAAAACCTTCCCCTCGGACAACTCTATCTATTGAAAAAAACCGCATCAAAATCCGTTGCGTAATTTTAAAGACCTAAACATACATAACGAGAGACAGTGGTAAGCGACTTTGTTTTATACTCTGTAATCATAATGATGATAAAAAGAAGCACCTCGATGAAGCGTTTTGGTTCCAGCAACGCATTCTGTTAAGACAGGTCGGTAGAAATATTATAGAAAACTAGTTTAATTAGTCATTTAATTAATAGCCGAGTCATTTTACTCAACAGCGCCGTTAAACCAGCGATCTGAATAACATTCAACAAATACATTTTGCGTTTATATAAAAGAGTAATTTGTTTTAGAATTTCTGAAAACAAAAATATTAATGGTTAGTTTGATGTTTAAATATTCGGTTGATTAAAATTATGTACAATTATCTTTTAGCATAATTTGAATTTCAATTTTAATAAGCTGACAACCTCCATGATCTAGTAGTCTGTTACACACCGGTTTTCATTTCACTCCGAAGTCCCGGGCTCGATTCCCGACCGATTCTCTTTCTCGAGAGTTTCTTGGGTCTGAGTGTTAGTGTTACCGTCATTACTTCTGATTTTCATAACACAAGTGTTTTAGCTATTTACATCACAGTAATATCTCCGATGTTGTTCAATGTTTATTTATTATTATTATTATTATTTTTGAAATCAGTAGCTTGCCGATTCAATTACATAGGATTTTGTACGAATAACAATACATAATATTGTTAAATTTTGCAAGGATAATGACTGTAGTTGTGAAAGCAGTAATCGCGATCAAAATACCTTCGACATTTACTATTTCACAAACTTCTAATCAACTTCACCTGCTGGCATGTGTCGGTTAAAATATGCAATGGAATCTTAAGCAGTTTCGTTCAACTGATTACGATCGAATTTAGCACATAGATATATTGAATTTTAGTTTAATTAATTTAATTCACTTTGCTTTTTAATTGAATTTATTGATGTTTACCGTGTCGTGTCCAAAAATATACAAGTACCTAACTATACACTGATTTTTTAAAGTAGTGGTAGGTAAAATGGTCTACGCATCGTAAGTGGTCACCAGCTCCCGTAGACATTAACGATGTAAGAAATATTAAGCAGTTCTTACATCGCCATAATGCCTGTTGTACCACTGGCTCACCCCTTCAATGCGGAATAAAACAATAGAAAGAATTGGTGTTTGGTGGTAAAATGTCTGATGAGGTGTGATGGCAGACAGGTATGCATAAAGCGCCACCACTTTGTAATGATATATGATAATATGTTCGTAAAAGCAGTAGAGCTTACGTATGAAACTGGATACTCACCGCAGAATATTGCAAAATATCAGGCAATGGTATGCGAGGTTGGCTAAAATAATTATTACATTTAAAAGAAACGTTATTTATGTATATATTATTTACTTATTGACTTTATTCTTGACTGCTACGCTAATAGGATAAATTACGTTTATATGTCGAAGTGTCAAAAAGTTTAATTAGGAGTTTTTTTATCGTACATACTGGTGACGTCAGTATGACGTATAACGCATGACAGGGAAAAAAGGGATGTTTCAAAGAAGATCGAAAGGGAAGTTATTACGAACGTGAACGACTAGACTTGTATTTTGAATATTATCTTGTCTGATAACGAGTATATACCTAACCACACGTTATATACATATATCATTGTATATTAATAAATAGCAGCTGTGCCGTTCTCAGAGAATTAAAGAATTTCTTATTATTAGAAAATTATATCTTATGTAGCGAAACAGTCAGGTTTGACTTCTCTAATGTAATAAAAAAAAGCCATCTATAAAATCCGTTGAACAAATATCACACATCGAGATCAATACATTAAATACGATGTTTGCATAATAAAAAACCTATACCGATATAATCTGTGTGTGTGAATGATGAAAAAACTCATTTAAATTCCACGGCGTGGCACGCGGAAGCTTTAATAAATGACAGCAAAAACAATATGAGAACTAAATCGGCCATGAACGTTTCATATTTGACTTTTATTGCAAATTGTGTGCTAAGTAACGACTTTTACCTTAAACGTAAAAGCGTGCGGTGTCAGTAAACATTGTCCCGCTAATGACAATCGATTCGAAACAGTCCGCATGGGTGGCACGATTGTTTACAGCTCAGGTTCAACAGCTGTATCATTAAGCTGGTTCTGAGTTTCAACTCTTTCAGACTTTTAAGAAGTCATTGAGTTTGTCTATCTATAGTTAGAATGCATCTTGAAATTCCCGTTTCGGAAAGCGTGAGAAAATATTGGTACTGCTTATATTGCTGATATGAACTCGGTTGCAAATTTGCAATAGATGCTACACGAATTTTTAAATTTACAATTATATTTCATTTAATTAATTCTAAGGGGTCGCACGTGCAACTTCGCCTTAACCTATGACAGATTTTGTTCATTGTAAACTGATGACGTCTGTTCGCAGGGTGTCCATTTGTTATATTTAAAACAGCGATAGCGCCGCAATCTGCTGCGTGGCCAGTAACTTTTTTCCGTTTCTTCAAAATCATATCAACTTTATAAATGGGAATCAAGGATCCTCTTTATTTTTCTGTACATCTACAACTGAAGCTTTTCAAAATGATTCTATAACCGATTTTGTATGTCCAGCTATCGTCCCATAATCACTAGGACAATCGGCTTACGCATATAAGTTGATGGTGTCCTCATCGATTACGGCCACGTCAGACAATCTCTCCACCACATTGGAACAACGTGGTGGAATATGTTCCAAACCCTTTCCTTCATAGAAGAGGAGGCCTTATCTCAGCAGTAGGAAATGTACAGGCTGTTACTTTACTTTACTTTACTTTACAGACAGTCTCAAGAGTGACCAGGCAACTACAAAGATTATATCATAGTGCCAAAGATTTGTGCGTAAGACAGATGTCCTCTATCCGAAAAGATGGCTAATTTGACACGACCGGAAAGAGTTTAAGCTCAATACCAACGGTTACGTGTTGTCCGAGGCATGGGATTGTACAGCATTACCAGCCTGTAAATTTTGCACTGCAGCCCTAAGGCCTCCATTCCCTTTGAGGAGAAGGTTAAGTATATTTCATCGCGCTGCTCCAATGTGGGTTGCTGTGTACATATGTGGCAGAATTTCGTTGAAATTAAACTCTATCAAATTCCAGACTCGGGCTGTAACTAAGAATTTTTGATGGAAAAATCAAATAACTTTTTATCGACCCTATCTTTGGTTTGAAGATCTGCGGCCTAATATCTAGACCAATTAGGCCGTCAGTTTTTTAATACTAATAAAATAATATTAAGTATGTATATTTACTTTACCCTTCATTTATAAACTCATAAATATTTTTATTGCGTCCAACTTACTTTAATCCAATTTATTTAAAAACGCCCGTTTACAAAACATTATAATTTATGTGACCACATTCTTGCGTTACAATCGTATAAATAATGCAAACTACGATACTGTGACGTCATAAATATCTGACAGATGTGGGTGAGACGCGGTGGGCGTGACGGCCATTTTGAATTAGTAGGTAAGCATTAAGTTTGTAACACAATAAAACTATTTCGAATGATTAATATACGATAAGGTTTAGGTATAAGAAGATTTACGGCCTATGTCTATATACATATTTATTACTATTATTATATTTATTACACATATTTTTGTATAATAGTATGTTCATATTATCTGTGTAACCGACGGGATATATTGTTAACGCCTGCATTGCTAATAGACTTATTTCCATACTAGTTATGCCCGCGACTTTACCTGTCTGAAGTTTATAAAACGAACTTTAGCACACACACCGTCGGTAAATGTAAACCTACCGTAAACGGACCGTTTGTTCCGTAACCAGTATTACACGTAGTGGTGTATCACACCGTACATGAATATTTTTTTAATTTTTCTTAATATGTTGTGTATATGCTGATGATGTTTTGAAAACTATAAATAAATAATAAATAAATAAACGGTTGAAGCGTGAAAAGGTAACAGACAGAGTTGCTTTCATTTCAGCATTTATAATATTATTACAGAATTGAAATTTAAGTGTTGTATCATATATATCATATATATAGGCAGATTATTTAATTTAAAAAAAAGTGTTAATTGAAAAAAGGGATGATATCGATAACGTAAAAGTAAACGTTTTGAAAAAAAAATCCTGGCCTGATCGCGAAGTCACTGTAACAAGATTTAGTTCCATGGGAACTGTAACAAATTTTGGACAACCCTTACAATGATAATGCTCTACCAACTTGAAGGTCTAAAAAATGGACGAAAGTAAAATCCAATTATAATGAAATTAGTTTTGATTTATTACGTAATATTTTTGAATTAACCCTTTGGGGAACATAAGTTTTATTAACACCGTGCTAAGTCTGGGTGAATGGCTTTCATGAATGTTTGAAAATAAAATCTTATAAATTACATTATAGGCGATAAATTTACACATAATGCGACAGATACATACTTCAAAAGGCTTTTGCTCAAATTTATCGTCGCTGTCGAAAAGTTTTAGCGATTTTATTACAGACTTAACTTATTCAAAGCGTAGGTTTTACTGTTCGAATGGAAACAGCGATTGTTGATGCTGTTTGTTAAAGTCAAAGTTAAGCCTATCGAAATATAAAAACAGATTAAGGCAAACAGTAAATACGTAAATGGAAATTATCGGCGGCTTCATATAAATAATGACTAAAGCAAGTAGTGCTGACTTTCATAGGATTAGCCTGTGTTACAAGAGTAACCTTAGCCTTTAATACGGAGTTGTGACATTTGATTCTATATCATAATTTATATCACATTATTATTGCATATTATGAATATAGCAGAAGCTATTGAATTTACTTTATTACATACAATTATTATTGTTATTAATTGATCAATTATTTGTAAAACTGTAATTGATTTTATTTTATATGGCATAGCATTTAATACTGGGCTGTAACACTATTTCTTATTAATGAAATGTGATTGATGGTAAAACGATAATATTATATTGGCCATCCCGAACTACTGAAATTACACTGGCGTTATTTAAAAGACGATTAATCAGGTGTATATTTGTTAATTACTAGCTTATTCTGAAATATGCTTTCTATGTATATTATATTATTTACGATTATTATTGATTATTTTTTCAAACTCAAACTCAAACTCAAATATCTTTATTCAATATAGAAACATTACACTTTCTTATTGATGGTCAATTGAAACACTACCACCGGTTCGGAAAGAAAATACCCTGACCTGAGAAGAACCGGCGAAAGAAACTCAGCGGGTTTTTTTTTTGTTTGTCTTATGTATTATATAAATAAACAATTTAATATGAGATGAAATAGCCAGGAGGCGATCGTATCATTCCCAAGGTGTGCTATCGATCATAAACTCATTAATTGTATAATAACCTTTTGCACACAAGCGTTCCTTAATATTTTTTTTTAATTTGGCAACAGAGGCATTTTGAACGCTTTCTGGGATCCTGTTGTAAAACCGTATACATTGCCCCACAAAGGAGTTACTGACTCTACGCAGTCGAGTAACAGGAGTGAATAAAACACCACTCGTTTCCAAGACAAAGACAGTTTATTAATGTGTATTTTCCAGTGTAACATATTTTCCTTTGACAAAGGATATCGCGATTTAGAAAATCAAACTTTTTGAACAGCGACATCTATTGACACATGTTTAAAAATTATACATTCCGCCCACCATGGACAGAATGTCCATTGCTCTCACTCACCTTGATCTAACTTTTTATTCGAAAAAATGGACTGTATAAGTTATAATCGTATTTTTTTTCAAGGTGGTTAAGAACAAAAACTTAAAAATCTTAACCCAAATTATGGTACTAAAACAAAATAACAATTATTTATAACAAATAAATAATCTTACTGAGTAATAGGCAAAACACAAATTTTAGTTACTGGTCGCTTCAACAAGACACCTTTACATTTTAACGTAACCACCCTCGTAATATCGTCTAAACCAGGATGTTTTTCTATAATTCTACCTAAAAGCCATTTAGCTGGTGGGAGATCATCCTCTTTTACTAAAACTAAATTACCTATCTCAGGTTCAGGATTTTTGTTTGCCCACTTGTAACGATGTAGAAATTGAGTAAGATATTCTCTCGACCATCTACGCCAAAAATGTTGTAGCATTTTTTGTGTTAATTGCCACCGTTTTAAAGATGAAATAGATGATAATTCATAATTTTTCTCTGGAACAAGTTTTATCGGTTCACCTATCAAAAAATGTGCTGGAGTCAGAGGTATGGGATCTTGTGAATTAAAACTTATTTGTGACAAAGGCCTGGAATTTAAGCAAGCTTCGATTTGATAGAGCAAAGTCGTAAGTTCCTCAAAGGTTAATGTCGCATTACCTATTACCCGTCGAAGATGATGCTTAGTAGATTTAATTCCAGCTTCCCAAAGTCCGCCGAAGTGCGGGGAATGCGGTGGAATAAAGTGCCAAGTTGTACCGTTGTTTGCTAAAGCCTCAGCAATATCTTTTGTCAATGTCGACTTCTCTTGAGTAAACAGAATTCTGAGTTCCCGTGCGGCACCAACAAAATTTGTTCCGTTGTCGCTATATAAGTCAGCACAATGACCGCGTCTGGCAACAAAACGTTTGAACGCAGCAATGAAACTTTGTGAAGTGAGATCACTCACAGCTTCCAAATGAATGGCTCTTGTTGCCATGCACACAAATAAACATATGTAGCCTTTATAGGCCCTCATACCTCTACCTTTAGACGTTCTGATCTGTATAGGGCCTGCGTAATCCACTCCACTACGATAAAATGCTCGAATTGGCGTTACACGAACCGGTGGTAACTGCCCCATCAATTGATTCCTTGTCAGTGCAGCGTGTCGTGCACAGACCACACAGTTACGAACAACCATTTTAACGCGATTTTTTGCATCAAGAACCCAGTATTTACTACGAAGATAATTTAACATTAATTGTGGTCCGCCGTGTAATGTGTTCATGTGAGTTTCTGCCAGAATTAGGTTGGTAAGATGAGATTTTGAAGGAAGTATTATTGGATGTTTTGTGTCAGTTTTTATTTCAGCTTGTTCTAGTCGCCCACCAACTCTCAAGATACCTGCTTCATCTAGAAATGGATTCAAAGAGGTAAGTTTGCTCTTCTTGAATACTTTATTGTTATCTTTAATATCCTTTAATTCCCGCTGAAAGTTCACTGCTTGACATTGCTTAATACAAATATTCAGAGACTCATTCAATTCATCACTAGTTAGCCATACTGGAAATTGACTAATCAATAATTTTAACTTCTTTATAAATCTTCTGCAGTATGCTAAAACCCGAACTAATTTGCGCAGAGAAGAAAATTTAGTCCATAATTCTAATTGATTTTGTTCTATTACGCAGTAAACTCTATTAGCCTTTTCTTCTAAGTTAGTGTCTATTAAACTTGTTCTATCAAATTTTATTGAACGATTTTTCAACCATGCTGGACCTGATTTCCACTGCTGAAATTCTGCTACTTCAGATGGATTTAACCCGCGCGACGCATAATCAGCTGGGTTGTCATCAGATGATCGATCTATTTAAGATAATAGAGATCAATGGTCACACGTATCATCGTTAAGGATTTCTGAAACTCGGTTGGCTACAAATGTTTTCCAACGACTTGGATGGTCGCTTATCCAGGCTAGCACTACGGTAGAGTCTGTCCATGCGTGGATACAAGTTGTTGATATTTTTAATACTGCTGAAACTTCCTGTAATAATTTAGCCAAAAGAACAGCTCCACACAATTCAAGCCTAGGAATTGAGATTTGTTTAATGGGTGCTACTCTTGTTTTTGCAGTCAACAAGTGGACATTAACGTTTCCAATATCATCTACAATACGCATATAAACAAAAGCAGCATACGCTTCATTGGATGCATCGCAGAATCCATGTAGTTCTGATGTATTATTTGTCTCGCTAAAATTAATCCATCGTGGAATACGAAAATTTGTAAGTTCAATGAGTTCTTCCCGATACTGAGTCCAATAATTTAAAAGCTTAGATGGTAATTCATCATCCCAATCTATTCCGCTTAACCATAGCTTTTGAATAATTATTTTTGCTTTAATTATTGCTGGTGATAGCCATCCCATAGGATCAAACAGTTTTCCAATATCTGAAATAATTTTTCTTTTTGTTACAGGTTTACTGATAGGCGGCAGTTGTAACGAATACTCAAAGTTATCAGTTCGTCGGTTCCAAGTAAGTCCTAAAATTTTTACTACTTCATCATTTTTTAATTCGATATTGCTTGTTGTTGCTTTATTCCCTTTGCTTATTTTATTAAGTAGTTCATCATTATTGCTTGACCATTTTTGTAATTCAAAACCTCCTTTTTCTAATAGTTTATTCATTTCTAGGAATATTTGTTTTCCTTCGGCTACAGTTTGACATCCGGTAAGTAAATCGTCCATATAAAAATCATGAAATACCCTTGAAGCTGCTAGTTGGAATTGGTTTCCTTCATCATAGGCTACTTGATGTAGTGTTCTCACAGCTAAGTAGGGTGCTGACGCGGTTCCAAACGTGACTCGGACTAAACGCAAATGTCGTATCTCCTGGGTATTGTTTTCTCTCCACAGCAATCGTTGATAGTCTGCATCTTGTTCTATCACTTTTATTTGTCTATACATTTTGACTATATCAGCTGTTAAACAAATGGGATGAAGTCTCCACCTCATAAGGATGTGCCTTGAATCCGATTGTAAGGTTGGACCTACAAGGAGATTGCTGTTAAGGGACACACCATTGTTCTCACGATTTGAAGCATTAAACACGATTCGAAATTTAGTAGTTTTTTTGTCTTCTCGTACTACTTCATGATAAGGTAAGTAAACCGCTGTAGGATTTTTTATTTCTTTTATAGGTACTTCTTCCATATGACCGAGTTGTAGATATTCCGAAATGACCTGAGTGTATTCAGACTTCAAATGTGGTGATTTAATAAATCTTCTTTCTAACATTAGAAATCTTTTCAATGCAATCTCACGTGAATTTCCATATTTACAGCTCGGATCAGCTTCCTTAAATGGTAGTTTGACAATATACCTGTCAAAATCATCGCGTTTGGTTGTTTCTTGAAATATTTCTTCACATCTTTTTTCATCCGGAGTTAATTGTTTCTCCAGCGTGAAATTATCCGATTCTAGTTCCCAAAATTGTTTAAGGTTAAACTCTTCGTTAGTTATGTTGGTATGCAAACTTGCGATAGTACAGGAAGTATTGGTTTCACTATCACAACTAGCTTGTCCCGATAAAATCCAACCCAGTCTGGTGTTTTGTGCAATTGGTGTTCCAGGTGGGCCTCTCATCAATCCTTCAGTTATAATCTTACAGTAGACTTCAGCGCCAAGTAAAAGATCGATTTTATTTGGTATATTAAACATTGGATCCGCTAACTTCAAAACTGGTAAAGTTGGCCACAGTTGGACCTTGAGTTTTCTTACAGGGAGAAATGAAGTTAGTTTACTTAGAACAAGTGCTTTAACTTGTATGGTAAAAGTAGGGTCGTGGAGCGATTGAAGCTTTATAAATACTACGTATTTGAAATTAAGTGAGGAAGTTTCCTCACCCCCCACTCCAGTGATAACACTATTACATTGTGTTTTCTTAAGCCCAAGCAACTGAGCTGCAGACTCCGTAATAAATGATGCCTGCGATCCCTGGTCTAATAAAGACCTTAATGTAAAGTGCGACCCATTGCTAGCTACAGCTTTCACTAAAGCTGTTGCCAATACAACTTGACAGTTAGTGTTAGATAAACAAGTGGTAATGTTGTTGATTTTGGTCTCGTCTTTTGGTGTTTCGTTAACTAACATATTGGTACTGGTGTTATCAATTGTTGCTTCATGCAGCAAGGAATGATGTTTCCGTTTACAAATTCTACAACGCGTGGGCAAACGACACGATGTTACAGAATGATTAGCTACTAAGCAATTGAAACACAAACCTGATTTTTGCACGAAGTTACGTCGTGATGGCAAGTTTTCATTCGTAAACTCTTTACAAGTCCCGAGCTTGTGATTTGTGTCAGAACAATATATACATAATGACATTTTATTTCTACTGACATTATTGACAACGTGATGAGACTTAGTGACATTACTTTTTGTAAATTTACTACATAAAAATTCAAGCGACCTGAATCTATGCTCTATAAATTCTAAAAATTGTTTTAATGTTGGCAATTCATTATTAAAACTACAAACCTTAGCTTCCCACTGCTTGCGAGATTCATTATCTAATTTAGAACACAATATGTAAATTACAATGAGATCCCAACTGTCTACATTAACACCTTCATTTTTTAAACCATAAGACATTCGTTAGTGGTATCAAAAAGCTCTTTTAAACAGTTAGACGATTCAGTTGTTACAGTTTTTTGACTAAAGAATCTTTTAAAAATACAATCAGTTATAAATTTCTTATTATTAAATCTATGTTCTAAAGTATTCCAACAAGTTAGATAGTTTTCACTGGTAACCGGTAGATGTCGCAACAGTTGCTCAGCTTCGCCTGTTAGATAACTCTTCAAATAATGGAGCTTCTGTACGTCATCCAACGAATTATTCTTGTGTACCAGAGAAAGAAACAGATCTCGGAAGGTAGTCCACTGAGAGTAATGACCAGAGAATGTAGGTATAGAGATTCTAGGTAACTTCACGCAATTCTGATTACCGTCAGCTTTCACACAATCTGAAGTGGTTGTATTGATATGATAGTATAGATGATCCTTCATTGCTGTTTTATAATCTGTATACAAATCTTCACCCTTACTATACATATTACTTGTGTTGTACTCCGACTTCATGTACTCTTCCTTCTTAGACTCAACAATTAATTTACGATGTGTTTCTTCAAATGAAAACCATTGCTTTTCTAAAGATTCCAGTCTTGTTTCAATGTAGCTCATTGTAATTCTATCTTTTGGAGATTTCTTAAAGTTTATATAGCTTCTTTCTATTTTTTGAATAATGTCATCTTGTAATCTGATCCAGGCATCCATTTTATTTTTTCAAGAAAATTTCTTTGACAGTTAAAATTTGCTAAGATAAAATTGCTCTAGTTTTTTCTAAGTCTAAAATTAGCAAATTATTCTAAGTTCAATTTTCACGTTTTTTTTAAGTCCAAAATTAGTAAATTATTCTAAGTTCAGTTTTCACGTTTTTTCGAAATCCAATATTCACAAATAATTGTAAATGTTTGAAATTAAAATGGATTCTTCAGACGTCACGATAAGTCAATTTTTTCTAAGTCCCAATTCACTATGCTTGCTTGGTTGTACACTACTTTATTATTAGTTACTTACAGTTTGTTCTTCTCTGACACAATCACATTCACTTAACTGCCATTTTTATATTGACACTTCATCCGACTCGATACGACCATGAATAAAACACCACTCGTTTCCAAGACAAAGACAGTTTATTAATTTGTATTTTCCAGTGTTATATATTTTCCTTTGACAAAGGATATCGCGATTTAGAAAATCATACTTTTTGAACAACGACATCTATTGACAAATGTTTAAAATTATACAAGGAGTAACAAGTTTGTGTTTGTTCCTTGTACCAATGTTATGAGTATCACATTTTCTCATGAAATCATTAATATTTTTTCGTACATACATAACATTAGAGAATATATATTGAGAAGCAACAGTCAATATCTTGATTTCTTTAAATTTATTCCTTAACGAGTCTTTAGCTCCTAGGTTGTAGATTGCGCGAATAGCCCTTTTCTGTAGCACAAATATGGTATGGATAGCGGCTGCATTGCCCCACAGCACAATACCGTATGACATTATACTATGAAAGTAGCTGAAATATACTAAGCGAGCCGTATCAACATCGGTACATAATCTAATTTTTTTGACCGCGAATGCCGCAGAACTCAGTCTACACCATTGCAACTTGGCATCAACAGTAAGGCCAAGAAACTCAGCAGAATCAATTGGATCCATCGATTCCCCATTGATGAGTACATCGGCTTTTACATTTTGTACATTTGGCGTACTAAATTTCACAATTTTAGTTTTATTATTATTTAGTTTAAGATTATTTACGCTAAACCAATGTACTATATCAGCTATAGCATTGTTTACGTCGTCGTACTGTACCTGTTTTCTATTAATTTTAAAAACTAAGGAGGTGTCATCAGCAAACAATACTATATCATGTTTGTTCCCAACAAGAAAGGGCAAGTCATTTATATATGTGAGAAACAGAAAAGGACCAAGAGTTGATCCCTGAGGGACCCCCATACCAACTGAGACCCCAGGAGACCTTTTTCCTTTAACGTCAACCCTCTGAATTCTATTGTTAAGATAGGAAGTCAGAAGGTCGAGCGCACATTTTATATGTATTTAGCCGATTAACATGCCACATCGTAAACACAACCACAAATAAATACCACTCATTGACTTTGGCACCACCATATAACAATATATATAATAAAAAAATTATCACTAACAGCAATAGTTGTACTCTGAATACAACTATATATAATGATAATAATAAATATTGGACAACATCACATACATTATTCCGATCCCAATGTAAGTAGCTCAAGCACTTGTGTTATGGAAAATCAGAAGTAACGAAGGTGCCACAAACACCCAGACACAAGACAACACTGAAAACTAACCAACTTTCTACATCGACTTGGCGGGAATCGAACCCGGGAGTTCATCCATGAAAACAGGTATACACGTCGTCGATATATAAAACCAAGTAACAGACCAGTCCGATGAGTGACCTGTTTCCCATCAGAAGGAAATTATCGTTAAAAGTTAATTGATCTGTCAAATTTCCATTCATCTCTATTACCACAATACGTATTACAGTTGTCAAAATCGCAATTTAGACAATTTAGTCTTCTACTTATAAAAACGTTAATCCGGTCGGACATAATACGCCTTTTTGATAATTATGTTATACCGCTATTAATTTATTGCGCGTAATTTATGTATTTATATTCGTATTTATGTAAATTAAACATAAAATTACACAGAACATGGAAATTGAGACCCAATAAATAATTAGAATGTATTGGGACGGATTTATTTATGCATAATTAATTTGTCTGTGTAACACTATTCATTTGACTAATTTATCTATTTAGAATTTTGTTGTTGTTGATTTAAAAGAAACGAATAATGAAATCGGACACCTTTTAAAGAAATAACTTAGACTTTATTTGAGACATATTTTTGCATATATATATTATAAAAGGGAAAACTTTGTAATATTTGTTTTTTTTTGATACGGACTGGTATATGGGCCATATTATGTTAAAGAAGTCATCAGCACCCATAGACATAGTGGCTTAAAAAATAAACACCATCTTACATCATCTTGTTTAAGATGTTATGTTATGTTATGTTTAAGATGGGGGTCAAAGTTGCTCACGTCCGTAGGTATCACCAAAGACAGGTTTCATCCCTCATTACCCTACACGTGGCCCCTGGGTGGTGCTAATCGAGCATATTCTAGGTGTGAGGCTCCGGCCGTAGCTAGCATTACCACCCTGCAAACAAAGCCGCACCGTCATAGCGATTTGTCAAGTGGCTTAATTTACATTGTCGCGCAGCATTTCGTGTTCCGGTGCGAAGTTTGCAGCAGCTTACCATGGGGGATTGGGTCTGTACAGTTGTGCTCTGCATTTGGTGACAGGTTCTGACCGTAGTCACAGTGACGCCGGGCGGCTCAATCTGGAGGGCAGCGGGATCCGAAGCACGGTGCACCGCTGGCCGACCGCAGTTAGTAGGGGGCCCAATTAGTAGGTTCGCCATCTCCGAAAGGCTGCCCCGCCAACTTGCGAAAAATCCTGGGATGGTTTCCACCGTGCTGGTTGGCGACCAGAGAGAGGTCCCGGTGGCGATTTCCAGGGGGGTTCGGGCGTCCCCGCGGTCTCCAGTTGAGTCTACCATCTCTGTCTCTGCGGTAAAAGTCACGGTGTCCAAAATGCGGCACCTCGTACAACTTCCATTTCCCCACCTATTCACGCCCACAATCAATGACTCATAAAAAAAGCAAGAAGAATGTTTCACAGCGGCTGCACCACCTCTCATTTTCAGTGCATCTCTCTAATATACGAGGTTTGCACTCCAATCTCTTTGTGGTCCACCACCACCTTCAGACCGCCATGCCGCACTTGCTCTTTCTCACGGAGACACAAATCACCAGTCCAGCGGATATAGCGTACTTACAGTATCCCGGATATTCTCTCGAGCACAACTTCAAACCTCGTGCTGGGGTCTGTATGTACGCTCGTAATGACGTCTGCTGCCGACGTCTCCGAAACTTGGAGGTGCCCGATTTTTCGGTAATGTGGTGCATATCGGATACAGGTTTGGAGCAGATTGTATACGCCTGCGTCTATAGGTCGCACAAAGGTGACCAGGAGACAACTCGGATGATTGAGTATCTCAGCGTGACGGCTGATGCCGTCCAAAGTCGTTACCCGACTGCTCAAATGTAGAATGATAGAACAAAGTCGTTACCAAAAAGATTAATTTAATGTGCATTTAATTTTCTCCATCGCCGTTTAGAAATTATATATGACCAACATTATTTATAAATAAAAATGAATGTCTTTGAATGTATCAATTGTATGTATCAATTATTATTCAATACTACGAATATTGTGACGTATTTTATTTAAAAAAAATGTAAGTGTAGGCGGTTTTTATCAGATCTGAGGTGTTTCTTTTCAAAGCGGTGATCGATTTTTTCCTTGAAAATCAATAAGTAAGTATAAGTTCTTCATTGAAGATGTATTTGATTCGTTGAAGATGAAATGGACTGTCTTCTTCTTTAGGTCAAAGCTTACTTGAACGACCTTTTTTTTCAATTTAGATATATATGAACTATTGCATACGCATACATCCAGTTTCGAAACGGCTTAAGTGACTAACGTATATTCCCAACCGGTATTTTAAATACCATAAAAAGTGTATCATCGAATAAGTTATGACGAACTTTTAAGAGGCTTACTTGTTTTGACGTAAGCAGTAAAACTGGTCGTTAAGATGATAACGTCTTAATTTGGTAAAATACAGATTAACACCATGTGGGGCCGAGTCCGAGATGTTGTGTAACATCGTTAACTGTAACACAGATTAACTGCACACACAGAATAATCTAGATAAATATTTTCTTTTATAGCTTTATATAGAGCCGAGGTGGCTCAGTGATTAGATATGAATGGTGCATTTTAATGACGATTTCGGGTTCAAACCCAGGCAAGCGCCACTGGATATTCTGGATGAATATTTACTTGGTGGTAGGGCTTTGTGCAAGCCCGTCTGGGTAGGTACCACCCACTCATTAGTTATTCTACCGCCAAATAACAGTACTCAGTATTGTTGTGTTCCGGTCTGAAGGGTGAGTGAGTCAGTGTAACTACAGGCACAAGGGACATAACATCTTAGTTCCCAAGGTTGGTGGCACATTGACGATGTAAGAAATAGTTAATATTTCTTACAGCATCATTGTCTATGGGTGATGGTGACCACTTACCATCAGGTGTCCACTTGTCCGCCAACCTATACCAAAAAAAAATATTTAAATACTTAGTTTATTTCGTGCTTTGCGGTGAAGGATACCTAATAATGCCAGATCAGCTACTTTTGTCTAATTTCAAAGAAATTCTACTACATGTGTATTCACCAAGTCACATTGGAACAGCGTGTTGGTTAAAGAGCGAGGAAGCCCTTAGCAATAAGTCATTAACAGACTGTTATTTAATTTACTACTAAGTAAATAATATAGCAGATTTAAGATTTACAAGCTACAATTTTAAAGTAATTTTAAGTTTTAGTAACTTAATTAACTAAAGTGAAGAATACATAGCAGAATAGATTATAATTTAATATATTTTTAAATATACCGGTAAGATGAATAAATAAAAGTATAACGTAAATATACTCTGTACGAAGACCATGAATATGAATTAATAAGGCCTTAGGAGATTGCGTCTCATACGGCCGGTGTTAATGAGTACATCATCTTATCTGATGGTAATATGTCCCCTGAGTTATTTAACACGCCTTACGACACGTTAAGGCGCTGTTTATCTAGTTTACATTATTTATATAATGCTTTAACGACGTATTTATTCAATTATATTTTAAATTATTATTAATATATATTATATTTACAATTAGTAAATTAAGTTTTTTATTGGATTTATTTAGTTACTAGCGACGGTTACGCACGGGTGCAATTATGATACAAAATATAATACAATTAGTTTATTTACGACATCACTTTAGAAACTAAAATGTTGACTGTGTTTTTCTACTATATTAAACAGCTGTAAGCTACTTTGTTTTATAGTATGTAATGATAATGATGTGTTATGAACGTGATAAATTATATTACTGAACTTGATAATTATACTATTTAATGCTTTATTTTTGAAATGATATGTACAAGATATTCTTTAGAAGTAATGTTAACTTTGTTACTAATAAATTAAAGTGAAGAATACATAGCAGAGTTGATTACAATTTAATTTAATTTTAAACAATTATTTATATAATTAATACATTTTTAATGTTATATAGTAGTTAATCTCTAATCTTTTAGTAGTATAAAAAATATACTTGTGTGGTACAGTTTGTGGCCATCTTAAAGAGTACCTACACTTTATATTAAGTATGTTTTTATATAATTATATAACATGTGTAAGTGAAGTGGTTGCTGAAGGTCCTTAATAAATAAATAAAAAAAAATATGTAAGGAGTATCTGCTAATAGCATGTAAGATTTCTATGTAAAGGTTTTTTATTAACTTCATTAATAAAAAAGAACGCTATTCAATTTGAATCTAATGAAAATGTTATTTAATTAGCGTAAAAAAGTGACTACTGAGTTTCTTGTACCGATTCTTTTGCGTTAAATCTACAAAAAAGTGAAGCTTATTTCGTATAGAATGGCGATTCAATTTTTTTTCCAATAAATATCGTAACAATCAATACTTCCTACAGCTAATAAATTATCGTTTTTATTATATGCTATTTTTATGATATATTTATATAAGATTATATAAACAGCGTATTTATATATATATATGTTACTAAAAATTCGCAGACAAGCATAAAATGAATGATATTGTAATCTATATTCATATTATAAATGTGAAAGTAACTCTGTTTGTCTGTCTGAAGTTCTTTCGTGACAGAACCAACTAAATTTGATGAAATTTAGTGAGAAGCAAACTTGAATAAGGAAGGACATAGGCTACGTTTTTTGCCCAACACTTGACAACCAATCCCTATAATATGAGCGAAGCCGTAGGCGATAAATAGTCTCATATTTATGACACAAATAACGATACAAGTCGTGCCAAGTCAAGAGTGACAACAGCGCATGAAGAGAAAACTCCCGTCGAACCACATCACGATAAAAAAACATTTCAAGGTAGAGACGTAAAGCGAACAGATAAAAAAAAGAAATGGATGATGACACTTATGGCGTTTTTATTATACGTTTTTAATGAATTATCGATGACAGATACTCTTAGTTCTATACTATATAATAACGAAATAATCTGTGTTAACTTTGTAACTGAAACTAACATTATATATTGAAAGGCCATTATATAAGCAACTTTAAATCATGATTTAACGTATATTTAGAAGCTACTTCGTAAGTGTTGCAAATACTTCCATTCTTCAGAAAGTAATTCAATGCAAGCAGCAGGTGGTGCTTCACTTATCAATAAAGAAGCTTACTTATCTATAAATTACGTCATTGTTGATATGGGTAATCTATTTCCGTCCGCCTGGCGAAATTTAGCCACGCTGACTAAGTTGGTCACGGTCGCAAGGACCAATGGTTTTATATTATCCGAGGTATAGGAATTTCAATTATAGGCTACGGATTGCTAATGAATATTTTACCATAAAACAACATAATATTTAGTTAGTTTAGTTACTGGCCCAAGTTTTGGTTTGCATCCGGAACCACAGAGTGTCAAATTTGACGGATTTAACGGCTAGACGATGAAGCCGATTGCTCATAAATTATCGTACCGGTAATAATTAGAACTATACAAAATTAAAGGCGGTAATGATTGATCGATTGGAACAGACAGACTGACTGACCGGATGGCGATGGCAACCATAGACATTGGCTCTATGATAAAGATTAATCATTCCTTATACTATAGCCACACAACAAGTAGGAACACAAAAATATTCAATAGTACTGCATAACATAGCTGAGATGGCTCAGTGGTTAGAACGCGTGCATCTTAACCTATATATATGTGCTTAATTTGTGTATATAATTCATCTCATTCTCGACGGTGAAGGAAAACATCGTGAGGAAACCTGCACGTGTCTAATTTCATCGAAATTCTGCCACATGTGCATTCCACCAACCCGTATTGGAACAGCGTGGTGGAATATGTTTCAAACCCTCTCCTTAATGGAAGAGGAGGCCTTATCTCAGCATTGGGAAATTTACAGGCTGTTACTTTACTTTTTTGCTTTACTTTTACTGCATAACATTAGAACGAGTGCTGTAGTAACTACACAGACTCGCACACAGCTCTACCAACTTAAAAAGGCTTTAGATCAATAGAAATACTTTACGGTTGATTCAATAAACGGAAACTCCACTTAGCGTGTCCTTTTAATGATTCCTATACGTTAAATGTCAAGTTGACGTGTAGGGAACTTCAGTGCACGACAACAGATCTAGGAATCGATTAAGTTCTAAGTTATTCTAGTCATAACAAGATCTAGGTTCCTAGTATGAAAGAAACAATTTATACTATAGGCGTGGCATCTTTCCTTATAAGTCAGTGATGCCTATAGGAAACTATTACAACTGTCGATGGTAACTATATGGTGTTCATAATTAAAATTAATTAGATTTCAAAGCCGAGTTCTAATGGTTATTTTCATTAGTACATTTGTAATGTATATTGTCGAAAAATTGTTTTCATTTTTTTCTTTAAATATACGCTGAGATGGTGTTAGTGTTTAGAACGCGAGCATCTTATCACCCATGATACCAGGTTCAAACCCAGGCAATCACTTTGTAATATATCCTGTGCTTAATTCGGGCTTACAATTTATCAAGTGCTCGCATATGAAAGATCTCATCGTAAGGAAACGCGCAAGTGTCTAATTAAAAAAAGGCCACCTGTGTGTGTGTCTACCAATCCGCATTAGAATCCTGTGATATATAATAAACTTGAACATTTATTCCCAAAAAGAATAAGGGAAAGTCTATATGTCTGTCTGTTTATTTTTGTATAAGATATATATGTATGTATATATATGTAGTTAAAATATCTATCCAGTGTCAGTTTTCGAATATTTTTACGGTAGAATTTTTTAGTAAAGGATAAGGGAATGTTAGTTCACAATTGTTTCTATATTGTTCTTAATCATATTTTTAAATTTTTTAAATGTGTTTACAATACATTCTTGAAATTTTATGCCAGTGCCACTTCCATCTTTTCGACCCGTCCATAAATTGTAGTTATTTACTCTAAAACGAGTTGGCTATAATATGACAATTCCATAGATTGTTTTTTTTTTCATAATGTAATATAATTAGCACACGACACGAATAAGTCACGGTATAAATTAGTATAAATAAATAGAAAAAAATATTGAATAACTTATTCTGATCTTATCTTATATCTATTTGAGAAAACACGTTTGATATTGTAAATGCCAAAAACGTTTTTATTGATAATAAAATGGCAATATTTATTTACGGATATGTTTAATATTATTTCGTATCATGTTAAATTATTATTATTTTTAGGCACAATCCCAGACATACTCCGAGACCTTATTCTTTGTAATCGAATCACGAATTAAACACTTGAAAATTCATTGAGGTTTACCTGAGCTTACCATAAATAAGTCGTTTTAAAGAAGCCGATTATTTTTGTATACATATGTAATCATGCTTGTTAATATTTTTATTTTGTATGTATTAATTCACATACTTTATTTACGATACGGTTTGAAGTATAGTAATCATAATTAATTTAAGTGTTTGAATGAAAAATGTGATACTTGTTACAGTTTAACAATCTTGTACTGTTATTTGTACTTGAACATCGTATTAACGCTCATATGAATATTTTCTTTAACTGTTTTTAATATAAAATATATAATAAAAATCATATCTTCTATGTATTGTCCAAAATATTGAGTTTAAAATATGTCAGTTCATTAGTGTAATATGTATAAAAATATCACGCAAAAACTACTAAATGAAATGTGTTTATTACAGCGTGTTTCAGTAAAAGGTTTTTGGCTGAAAATGTATCTGAAAAATTGTTGTAATCGAGATGTTTCAATATTAAATAAAATGAAATGAAATGACGGTTCATTAGGCGGCCATATTTGACGTTTACGGATGCGTTCGGATAGAAGACAGATAATACTGTAGACTTGACGGAAACTTCATCCACAATTTAAGTTATACTATATCAACGTTTATGTGAAAGTTATTTGCTATATGAAAAGTAAAGGACAAAATTTAGTTGTTTATTTTTATTTATTTTAACAGCCATTCAGGTTTTTATCTATTACAATATAATTCAACGTATAGCGGAGCGGCAGCATCGCGTGGTTGGTTTCCTAGTATAATATATGTTAATCCGACAACTTGAATGATAAGTTATTGTGATGTCAAAGTATCATAACGACTGACGTTTTATTAGATTGGATTTTATGTCCGGCGAAACAAACGAATGTTTATTCTTAGTACATTTTAAATTTATAAATAACTCGTTGCTGTCCGCGTCTCCACTGTAATTTATTGTATCTCTGATGACGTGTATGTCAAGTTTCGTGATGATCGGTTGAATAGTTTAGACGTGAAAGCGTAACAAATAAACAACCTTCATTTTAAATTGTTGAAGATAGAAAATAAATTGTAGAATATATATAATGCACTAGCAGACCCGTCCACGCGTTGCTGTGGCTGAGTGATTAAGGAAGGATTTAAAAGGCAAAATTTAACACAAATTAACATAGCATTTTAAATTTCATTTTATTTATAAATACTCTGATAACCTTTAATTAAAATAAATCACAGTTTATCACCTTAAAGTTTACTGAAGAGCCAGTCGATGTTCAATATTTTTGGTCAACCTGTCTTTTGTTAGCACAAATAAACTTGATGGTCTTCCTACACGTGAACAGGCCACGTATAATTGCCCATGGGAGAAACATGGATTCTCTAAATCTAAGCCGCAAATAGACATTGTTTGGCCTTGTGACTTATTTATAGTCATCGCGAAAGCTAAACGAATAGGAAATTGCAGTATTTTAAATGGTATTGGAGAATATGACGGTATCATTGGAATGCGTGGTAACAGAACGATTTCTCCTTTAAACTTTCCTGTCAAAATAGTTGCTTCGAGAACATTTCCGGTGATTTTTTTTATTACCAAACGTGTACTGTTGCATAGTTTAGGGGGGTTCAAATTACGCAGAAGAATAATCGGTGATCAAATTTTGATTCGAAGATTGTGTGGAGGCATTCCTGTTATGTCTAAAGAATTTAAAAATTCAATTGGAAAATTCACTGCTTCATTTTCATCAACAGTAGTGTCGATTGACTTGAACGACATCAAATCACCTGGTAATAGTTGTTGTATCTGGTAGTTAATTAGATCTACATCAACATTTTTCGCTGCCATAATAGCACGATTACTAAGCCAATTATGATTTAGATAGTTATTTATTATATCTGGGAATACACTTTCGATCAGTTCATTTTTAGTTTGAACAACAGTACAGAATTGTTCTGGTAATCTTATGCATTGGGTATCTTGATAAAATTGTACTTCACCGTTTCCAATATCTAATAATTGCTGAGAAAATACTTGTGCTGCCGGATCATTTTGGAGTTGTACTCGCATGTTTTTTGACAATCTTAGAGTTTTGACGTTTCTCCATAAAAATGATTGTTTTAGACATGCTGATTTCATCGGCAAAAGTAGAGCGAGGAATGACAGGCAATTGGCATTGGCATCAATGACCCTATTTTATGGTACACTTGTCCTTGTATTTTAAATGTTGTTTCAAAATTACGACCATCAGTTGAGAGATCGCAAATTTTTGATGCTCCAAATGATGTCATTTGAAAGCAAGAATTAAACTTTCGTGTCTTACGCAAAAATAATTTTGAATCATTTGAAATGCCAGAAAAAAGAGATTTCAAAGGTTCAGGCGGAGTAGGGAGTGGTAATAATACAACTTTCCCTGAGGCACAACACATGCCAGGTGATTCATTCCGAATTTTTAACGCCTGACAATGTTTGCATATTTTGTTCATCGCACCGATAGTAACTTTGGGATCAGCTGAGTAATTAATGTCTGGTGCATAATTAAACCCAAGACGAACAAATGATTCACGTGTTAATGCACGACTGGTTCGCTGCCTTTCTCGGTCTCGTTCTCTAATTGAATCTATGTGTTGTCCACGTGCAGCTCTTGTTCTTAATAAATATTCTTGGAGACGATTATCACGCTGTTCTCTTGATTCATGCGCACGAATATCAGCTATGCGAATTCTTTGAGCTTCATTTCTTTCTGCTCTTTGTTCGACTGATTCGTGAGCTCTTTCAAGACGCCGTTGTCGAGCTTTTTTGCTACGGGCATTGTTGAGGTTAGATTATTTTAGTGGCATTTTACTGAAAATTTTATGTGAATAAATTCCTTGTACTATTATTTTGTTGTTCTTAAAAGCGATGTCACAGAGAGTATCGATCAAAAAATGGCCAGCACCACGTGTAGTGGAAAATGAAATCTAAAATTCAACGGTAGCGCCATCTATGATAAGTTAATGATAAACGGTCTGACAAATTTCTGTAAAAAATCCTATGTGAGGCGCCATCTGTTCGAAATTTTCGTAACTTACAATTAATAACAACAATCAACTTTGATAATCAGTTTATTGTTATTTATAAATCATTGAGGCCATTAATCGAAATGAAAGCTATCCTATCTCTTAAGTTGGACCAAATTACACATAAATGCCAAATTTCATCAATATCGGTTGAGTTGGTGAAGAGTTCACTGGGAACATACATTGTGACACTGGATTTTTATATATTAAGATGTTATTTACGATTTTAGTATGTCTGTTTTTAAAGTTTATTTAAAATAGATTGAGCTGATAGATCACGGAGATGGCCCAGTAGTTAGAACGCGTTCATATTAACTGATGATTGCGGGTTCAAATCCAGGCAAGCACCACTATATAAATAGAATAAGTTATTCTGATCTTATCTTATATCTAATTGAGAAGACACGTTTGATATTGTAAACGCCAAAAACGTTTTAATTAAAATACATACACTAATTTGTGTTTATAATTCATCTCGTGCTCAGCGGTGAAGGAAAACATCGTGAGGAAACGTGCATGTATCTAATTTCATCGAAATTCTGCCACATGTGCATTCCATCAACCCGCATTGGAACAGCGTGGCGGAATATTTTCCAAACCCTCTCCTTAATGGAAGAGGAGGCCTTAGCTCAGCAGTGGGAATTTTACAGGCTGTTACTTTACTTTTGATAGATCACCCGAGGATTAATGCTAGCTCTGCAATAACGACCCACTACTCATTACATAGTTCATGGGACCATGAGATGTTTCCCTTTTTCTTGTACACGAGGATTGGATGACTAATCATAGCATAGATCATACTTGGCAGAATTCTCTAAGTTCTTTATACAACATAAAAGGCTATACAATGCACACAGAGTTAAGAAACAATCGCAAAGGTGGAGGCATTGTTATTTACGTTGCAAATAAACATAAATTTCGACCCATAATTTCAAACACAGTTCATTGTGAAAGCCTCGTGGGTAAACTGACAATACAACACAATTATAATATAACTCTGTGCACAGTGTACAGACCTCCAAACAAACACAAGTACTCTTTCATACGAGAAATGGAACAGCTTCTAACAAAACTAAATAAGTCTGATATTATTTTACTAGGTGATATGAATGTGGATATAAAAACTGAAAATTCTATCAAGCGGTCGTACATGGACATGTTATACGGCTGTGGGCTTGTGTGTGGGATCACCGATTATACCAGAATTGAATCAAAGCTTCAAAAAGTGAGTAAAAGTTGTTTAGATCATATATTTATTCGATGTCGATCCCCCATACAAGTGTACACAGCCGCGCTAGGTACTGCACTAGCTGACCACAACGTCGTGGCATTAACATTGTGTAATAATGTTATAAATGATATACAGAGTGTTCCTAAATCATATACAAAGTTTAATAATAAAATTTTAAAAGAGCAAATCGAAAATATTAATTGGAAAAGTGTTGAAAATATGGAATGTCCAATTAAAATATATAATTTTATAAAAAATGAGTTAAATAATTCATATAAAAAAGCTGAATATATACAAAAAATAAATAATTCAAAACGTAATAAATACAAATGGATTTCAAAACAAGTTATTAGTGCATGTAGAAAAAGAGATGAATTGTTTTTAGAATGGAAAAAAGAACCAAATAATATGATATTAAAATGTAACTATAAAAAACAGCGCAATAAAACAAATAAAATAATAAATATAAATAGAAACAGATATCATAAAGAGGATATTATAAAAAATAAAAACAATATTAAAAAACTTTGGGAAATTTTAAATGACATATCAGGTAGAGTAAAAAATTGTATAGATGATCTTATATTAAAGTCTTTCCATACAGTAGGATCTGATAAAAATATTGCTACAGTAAGGCTTTCGATACCTTGCAACATGATATTTTAATAAAAAAACTGGATAATACTAGAGTTAGGGGGCCATTACTTAAATGGTGTGAGAATTATCTTAATAATAGGTCTTATAAAGTCAAGATAGGTTCATCGTATAGTGAGAGTGTATGTGTTAGTGAGGGAACGGCTCAAGGATCTGTGTTAGGCCCCTTGCATTATCTTGCCTATGTAAATGATATAAGCCATATAGTACAAAAATGTGAAATTTACCAATTTGCTGACGATACTTGCCTTATATCATCTAATAAACATATAAATGTTGCTGAATCTGAAATTCAGGCAGATTTTGAAAGAATTTGCATGTGGTCACACGATAATGGACTTATTCTAAATGCAGAAAAAACTAGCCTAATGCATGTCCGTTCTAGTCATAATTTCACAGATATAATACCTCGGGTCATTGCCCACGATCATCACTGTTTACACACTCAATGTAATGGCACTAAATGCTATTGTCCACCTCTAAAATTAGTTGAAGAACAAAAATATCTTGGCCTAATTGTAGATAATCGTTTAAACTGGAGTAAGCATGTTGATAAGGTATGCGATCAGTTACGTGTTTTTATGGCAAAACTATACATAATAAAGCATAAGGTACCCTTCCCCATATTACTCATGATGTATAGGACCCTAGCAGAAAGTATCATATCCTACGGCCTGGGTAGTTATGGACGTACATTTAAAACTTACCTAGACCGAATATGTAAAATACAGCAAAGAATATTAAAAAATATAGTACCCCAAAAAATTCAAATTAAAATAAAAAACAAAATTTCTCTTTTCAAATATTGTAAAGTCTTACCAGTGTATGATCTAATTAAACTCGTTATACTCTCTAACAATTATTTTAATAATGAACTAAAAAATCCTTATATTCATAATATGACTACCAGAAATATAACCAATAAAAACTTAACCTTTCCAAGAACCAAAAATCTATACGGGAAAAAATCTCTTAACTATGTCCTACCTATGTTTATAAATGAGTTACCAAAAAATATTAGAGAAAAAATTACAGAAAAAAATATCAAAAATGTCCTAAAAAAATCAAAAATTTTATCAAAAATTATAATATACTATGTATGTATATATATATATATATATATGTATATATATATATATATATGTATATGTGTGTATGTGTATGTATGTGTATGTGTATATGGTATGTATATAAATAAAAAAATATATATAATTAAATGAGACATTTGGGAACAGCCTGTATTGTTTAGTTTTAATAAATAGTATATGCGAATACTTTTCTTAGCCAATACAAACCAGAAAATGGTTTAATGGCTTGTAAAATATATTAATATGTATGTTTTATTATAAAAAGAAATAAATAAATAAAAAAAAAATAAAAATATATCTAATGTTCAGAGAAATATCTCATGATCAAGTTCAATGGTAGCTTTATATTGAAATACCAAGTTGCAGTTCATCCTCGCAGTGTATCCTGCCCCCATACTTATATTATATTTTTTTATTCAATTTAATATAGGTAAATAACAGTTCAAAAATAATTGTTTGAAGCGTCTACCTCATTAAAGTATATTTTGATTTAACATGTTTACAACACTGGGTTTTTACTTATATATGTTGTATGTTGTTGAAATACGTTCACGATCATAGCTTCGTTGGTATTTCAATGTGTTTACACAAATACATTTAACTATATAAACATACACCCACAACAAAACCGTTCATGATCGTTTTAAAAAATGTTTACAAAAAATAATCCTCCTAGAAACCCGTAAAGCGTTAGTAAACCGTTGCTGTTTGTATATCAATTAACCTTAGCCTTAAAGTCAGCGTGCGCCCGCGCACCCGGTAAAGAGATCTTTAACTTTCCTCGCCGTATTTGGACATGCGTGCTTCAATGATACTCGTATTTTGTTCTCTTTTGTACTTGAAGAAAGTGAAAGAGACGAATGAATCGGCTGCAGGTCGATATAAACTTGTTTTCGAATAAATAATGGTACGAGAAAAATTTTGCCTTTAAAAATAAAATATAATGCATGTTTTTCACATTGTATCAATTATATAGAATTGTAACAGGGATTATTTAGCGTTCGTAAGTATGAAAAGCCGTTTTATGAAGATTTGTAATAATTAATAGCCCAAGTTTAAAACAGTAGCCTACGTTTTATCGCCTAATGAATTACCCTAGGCGTTGTATGATTATGATATTATTTTCAATTACAGGAGAGGTATAAATGTTTAAACAATTTTGACTTTAAGTTGAGATTATATCATTAGATGGTTAAGATTACATCTGCAATGTTCATTCAAAAAAAAGAATGTCGCTGAAGATGTTATCCGTCTTTTGGGAGAAAAATTGAAGGGATTATAAAGTCAAGAAAAATACATATTGTATTATAAATAAATTACTAGTCCATAACATAGCTATCATATTTTATATGTATATCTAAAATATATTTTTCCATTGAGTGAACTATATACTAAGTTAACACTTTTACAGATTTTTTTGTGCCTTCCAGTTTTTCAAAGGGTTTATTCTTTTAACAGGATATATATTCGTTAATCTATATTGATCCAGACTCAGTATAAACTTTATTCGATATTCATTTTACAACCTAATTAGTACTTTATGGCTACCATTTTATTAGTGTGAACAATAAAGCGGCCGCTAAATCTTTGCCGGTTGTAAAATTATTTCCATTTCGTGTGTAAACAAAAAACGAGTATAAAATATATTTCTTTATAGCTTTGGTAAATCATTTGTTGACCGTTGCTTATGAAAAAGAATAGTTGTGTAATATTTTTTGTAGGCTCGTAAATAAAATCAAAAATGTTAGACATTACATAAACTTCCCTTCAGAAACAATTTTAGGCCAGCATAGCGTAATCTACTGTTATTAACTTTCGTTTTTCAAATATATAACTACGCAGCAACCCGGCCGGCTTCGCACGGGTGCAATAGTAATACTAAATACAGGATTTGTTTCATCAATTAGTAAAATTATTAGTGTCTTTTTTACTTTATTGTCCATGAATTATATACAAAAATTTTCCCCTCCAATCATTGTATCTATCTGTACTAAAAAAACCGCATCAAAATCAGGACAGGCAGGGACAGAGAAAGCGACTTTGTTTTATACTATGTAGTGATTATACAATACGATGATTTGCAAATTACCTACATTAGGTTATAGTGTAATGTAAATTCGTACAAAATCAACTACAAGATATATTTTAACGACATTACTTGGATAGTGAAAAAAATATGTACGCACTACTGTTTTATGTTATTTTGCTCGACGTTTTTACAGTGTAACCTGTCATAGTCGAGAGCACTCGTGTATATCATTTATTAGTTGTTAATAATATAAATACGAATGTTTAGATTGATGGATGTTAGTCATTCAAGCAGGTAAGAACAGCTGATCGTATTTGAATGAAATTTGGCGTATATGTTGTCGGTTGTCTGGAATAACACATAGGGTTCTCCTTATCAATCGACGAGTCCCGGCTTCGATTCCGGGCCGAGTCAATGTAGAAAAAGTTAACTAGTTGTCTATGTTGTCTTGGGTCTGGGTGTTTGTGGTACCGTCGTTACTTCTGATTTTCCATAACCAAGTGCTTTAGCTACTTACATTGGGATCAGAGTAATGTATGTGATGTTGTCCAATATTTATCTGTAACATCTGCGCCCCTCTCTTACATCAAACAGGGTCAAACACCGGTGTATAGTAATTTATTAATCTAATCAAACCTCTGATATTATAAGTAAGGTAAATATAAACGTTATCGCCCCTTTTTAATTTAGGTACGCAATGTACATATAAAATATATTAAATGATGTAACATTTTTATTAGTTATTATGGGAACAATATTCCTTTATATTCGCTGCGGTATTACGTTTGATATATTAGTATTATATTGCGGTCTACTAGTTATTAGTGGTCTTCGTGCAAGCCTATCTGGATAGGCCCACCCACTCATCAGATAATCTAACACTAGACAGAAATACTTATTATTGTTGTATTCCAATATGAAGTTAGTGAGCGAGCAACTACAGGAATATAAATTCTTAGTTCCCAAGGTTGGTGACGCATTGGCGATATCTGGAATGGTCAATATTTCTTTCAATGCAAGTAAGCAAATTTGCATGACACATGACAGCGGATAATGGTATGGGTAGTGGTGACAACTTAATATCTTGTGGCCCATATGCTAATCAGCCTAACTATATACTAAAAAAAAAATACAGATGAATTGATAACCTCCTCCTTTTTGAAGTCGGTTGAAAAATGAATCAAACCAAACATTTAGTCGTTTAAAACTAAATATATTAAAAAAAGTTAATTAACACTCAAACGAATATAGGTATTCGTTTCAGTGTTAATTAAGTTATTATTAAATAAAAACTTGTTTAATGTTTCTATGGTGATTGGCCGGTTATGCCGAAAAGTCACTCCCATTGTTAATTAGAACACATACTTCATTAGCGATCGACCGAACGTTCGCCGTCGGATTTGATGTCCGCCAAACCGACGGAAAGTTTTTGCCGAAGCCGAAGGATTTCGATCAATTGTTTTTAAAATTCAATGCAATTTGATTGTAATCTATTTGTTTATTTGAAACACCATCAGCATCTTCACGAACACAAAGTTATCAAAGATTATATACACCATTACAGGCATTTACAATACTATTACTACACTTAGCAAAAACATAAAAAAAATAATAGCTAGCGGCTTTAAGTTTAACTGATTAAGTTGTTATTAAGGTTAATACAGTCACCATTAACTTAAAAGAACATTATTTTATTTACTTCTAGCCAATCTTGTATTTAATTATTCTCTGTTTTGAAAACTTCTACCATCGAAGATCATGGCTATAGTGGATTAATTGGATTTGACTTTTACCAGAACGACTTTTGGTCAGATGCTAAACATGATCGCTAATTTGTTTTAAATGCTAACTCACCTTCACGTAAGCGGAAAAGATATCTAGAGAAACGCTATTTAAAATACGTTATAGACACGTTTCTTCATCGATTAAACGCAAGTAATTTTTGTGTTTGTGACTCCCATAACGGACACGGTTTGAATCGTAAAACGATCACCGTCGAATCTCAAACGTATTTCGAAACTCACATCGATCGTAGATATACGCGTGGGGTCAACTTGTTTTATTGTAGAATCAATTTAACAGACTTATTGTTATGGATTTGTATTGTTTTAGTTCTTACATTATTCGTTTTAAAATAAATAAGCAATATATAATCTGTTTTGTGTTCTCACATTAGCTGTAAAGATAAATTTGTTTTTAGAGAATATAAAGTTGAGTGAATGATACTTCGATTCGAATTTAGATCAGGTGGGTTGAGTTGAGATGGCCCAGTGGTTAGAACGCGTGCATCTTAACCGATGATTGCGGGTTCAAACCCAGGCAAGCACCGCTGTTTCATATGCTTAATTTGTCTTTATAATTCATCTTGTGCTCAGCGGTGAAGGAAAACATCGTGAGGAAACCTGCATGTGACAATTTTCATAGAAATTCTGCCACATGTGTATTCCACCAACCCGCATTGGAAAAGCGTAGTGGAATACGTTCCAAACATTCTCCTCTAAAGGAGAGGAGGCCTTTAGCCCAGCAGTGGGAATTTACAGGCTGTTGTTGTTGTTGTTTATGTTCTTACATTAGCTGTAAAGATAAATTTGTCGTTAGAGAATATAAAGTTGAGTGAATCATACTTCGATTCGAATTTCGATCAGGTGGGTTGAACGGTTATGGGATGAGATGTCGACATGATCGTAAAGAGATGAGAGGATTTCAGGCCTGGCGAACCTAATTGAAGATCAATCTTAAGTCTGCGTGACATTTAATGTTTATTTCCATTTTTTATCTACATAATCTTGAGAACTGACCTGTACTTCAACTATAAGGCTTTGAATTTTTGATCTTGGAATGAATGTGAGAGATCTTCGCTTCTAATCCCGGGACAGGCCAGCAAAAATATGAGCCTTGTCTTCGTACGCTACAGAATCATGAGAGCAGTACTTTACTTAAATACTTGCGATTGGGATCTTGGGATTAACGGATTTTAATCCCGGGATAATATAATTTATCTAACAAGTTATTTTTAGCAGCAGATTGACATTTGAAGATGTTTCTTGCGAATTAATAAGTTTACCATGTTGATTTTGATACTGAGGTAGTTAAATTTATTGTTATGATTTTTTCGAAATTCGAATTTAAAATCCTTTAGTTAATTGGTTTGCTGCAAGATTATCTGTAGTCATTTCATTAACACGTCATATCAAATCTACCTGGTATTACCATCGCTTCGGAATGCGTCTAAAAAAGTTAATATATTAAAAAAACGGTTCGAAGTTTGAAATAAGGACGCGGACCCCTAAACACATTAAAATAATACCAATCATCTTCTGTCAGAGAAGATCACATAAAATTAAACGAATATATATTTTATCAAAGAGATATTAAGTGCAAATTTCCATGACACATCATGACAGCGGATAATAGTATCCTATCATTGGAAGAGCGCCTTGTAATTAATGCGAGGTGTATTAAATGCATAAAGGTTTATTTTAATGTAGGGTGATGGTGCAAGATCGTGTGTCAAGAATATTTCGGCTTAATAGTTTCATTTTATCTTTAGCATATTTATTTTATCTTATATCTGATACACGCACTCACACATGTACAAACAAACACACCCACGCGCAGACTTACCGAGTGAAGACACATTTGTTTTACTTTTTAAAGTGAAGTGCATTTATTAAAAGTGAAGTCTGATTGTTGATCTCAATTAAAAAGTTTAATATTGTTGATTTAAACATGAATTTTTTACATTAATGTAGTTTTAATTTTCTTTTTCATTCATGTAACTAAACAGCTCCAAATTACATATTTACACATAGTTTGTCTTTCTGACACATTAAATAAGTGAAAAATGAGCATTTTATTACCGGGTCCCATAGACCCACCAGGCACGCCATGTGATTTTTACCCACCAGACACCCGAAGGGTTAATATGGATAAGCTGTGAAGATGGTTGTTAGTTATCTGAAGAATAATTTAAGAAGAATTGTAAAAATGTTACCGATTATTTTTTTATATTTGCATTTGTTTAAATATCATGGTAGGTGGCTTGCAAATAGGGCAAGTGCTGGTAAGTGGTCAACGCTGTCCGTAGACATTGGAACTGTTTGAAATATTTCTCATTCCTCATGGTAAAAATGCGTTGTCAACCTTGGGAACTAAGATGTTATTTTTATGTCTCTGATTTAAAGTATGGTTGTATGTTTGCCTAACTTTTTTATATAAAAAGAAAAAAAATCGTCTTTATCAGTTGTTATAACACTGGATAGATAGATAATAGATTTGTATAATACTTCAACCATATTTTATATGTATTTAGTGTTCATATCTGTTAACATATGTATAAATATTTAAACGAATTATCAATCATAATTTTTATCAAGATTGATTTCTATCTCAGGAGAAAGTGTTTCAACGTGTAAATATGAATATTAGTTCGGTTCAAGTCTGTCTGTTGAAACAATATCTTAGTAGACAAACTCGAGGTATTTAAACAAACTATTGAAATCCGTAAGTGTTGTTTAGCTTATATTAACGCGTGTAGCTTTTGTTTTAGATAACCGAAGAGAGCCTTCCTTTGTTTGTACTTGATGATACATGGTTTTATATGTACAATATCAGAATTATCTATAGGTAAAAACATTGGGATTGTGATATAAAATGAAATCAAATCAAAAAAATAAAAAAAATTACAAGCACTTTTGAATCGTCATTTTAAAATTAAGTGAAGCTACCACCGGTTCGAAAAGTAGATAGATTCTACCGAGAAGAGCCGGAAAGAAACTCATTAATTACTCTTTTTGAATATTTAAAAAATACAAAGTCATATTAGTTAATACATTTATATAAATTCATATATCCTGCTTGATAGAAGATATAGAAGCAAGTTAATTTTTTCTTCTTTACACTTTGAATTGTGAGTGAGCCAGTGTAAAAGTCACATGAAAAATAATGCTATAGACGTATGTAGTTTGTCGTTGGCGATTCGTTAAAGATGTGTGAAGTTAATTCATATTCTAGAAATTGCCAATGTCTAATGGAGAAATGATAGATACTACATAGATTATTAGTCTACTTTAATAAATGAAATGTAATGCATAAAATGTAGTAATTTATTAACATAAGAATGAACAATATTAAATGCTAAAATATATACAAATATGAACTAAAACTAGTTACTGTATAAATCTTGACCGCGTGGATGTAATGTAATGCTGTGTTTAATTGTAGTCCGAGTCTGTGTTTCCCGATAGGTACAACGTTGGTATCTTCACATCTAGAGTAGGTACATTCTAGGCAAGCGTGCTATATGGACTGTGTCGATGTTTAAAACTAGACAACTGCCAAACGCCAGCCTAATAAAACAGTTGAATATTTGTTTCGAGTGGCTTTCTGGAATGTGGCCCAAAGCGATGTCGAATATTATAATTAAAGAAGTGTATTGTTTGGGATATTTGTTTAATTACAAAACACTCGTCGGTTTTGATATGAAGAGAATACTTAATTAAAGATATACAAACAATCAGATGTAATACATTATAAATGTCATGGCTTCGTCAGATGTAACCACTAGTAAAACGATATCTTCACAACATCTAGTAATGTTATGTATAGATATTGTTTTATTTTTTATGTGTGAAGTGTGCGTAATAAATTTTCTGTTCAAGTTAGTATTGCATTGAATTCAAAGATTCTTACGTTTTATGTCTGTCAGTACGTAACCGCGTTTGTTTTAATTTACCGCCTCAAATCCGGAAAGTTCCATCATTTCCTACTATTAAATCAGACACGAGAAAGTATCCGCTAAATGATGCAATCGACTGGGGCATTGATCTAAGCTAAGCTTTTATTTCTTACCAGCGACCCGCACGGGTGCAATCCTGATACGAAATATACTACAGAATGTCTAAAATGAATCTACGAAATGTCTTCAAAAACATTCTCTAAAATTACCTGCTCCAAACGACCATTTTGATCTATATTAAATGCACTTCGAGAATAAACCATTACCAAAAACTTCTCGTCAAAAGTAATGGATAAAAAATGGTTATTGTGGGTTAACCCTAAGAGATAGACACATATATTTTGTACTATTTTGAAGGCCCTTTTAGGGTGTACAATACTGTACATGATTTTGATCTATCTCGCAGAGTTCAACCAGCGTTTTTTGCAAGTGAACCATTTTTTGTATGTATGTATTTATTTACGACGCAACTTTAAACCTCTAAAATTTTCCATCCTTCCTTTCTCTCGAATCAATCTATCTATTAAAAAAAACACATCACAATCCGTTGTGTTATTCTTAAGATCTATGCATACAAAGAGACAGACAATGGTAAGCGATTTTGTTTTATTTTATGTTATGATTTACTGTTTTGATGTATTTGTATTTTTTTATTACCATTCCTTTCACGAGTCTAAAGGTTGATGGACAGAAAACCATTTCTAAAGTAAATCGCGTATCATATTGTAAACATATTTAAAAATATACTTTTAGCATAACAAAAAACAGTACACAAACAAATACAACTGCTATTGCTAATATCACAAAGTCGTTTATTAAATCAAAATATTGTCCACTGCTTACCTTTTCGTTCTGTTTAAGTACTTGTGACTCTTTTGCGCAGTAATTGAGGGCCTCAGCCGTGTGCGCACTCATCTGTCATATGCTCGTATATCATTCATATTGTACTCTCTGTTCTGAGGTCAAAGAAATATTAACTACTGCAAGCAAGCGCGTGGGTGGAGGACACAATGACCATTTGTACATAATGTATTTTAACTGTAATATCCATTAACATGAAATATACGTATGGAAACTTTACAAGTATCAAGATTGTTCAAGTTGAATCGACGTATGAATTTACATGCTTCGAACATATTTTTCATTCTCGTGTAATTTACATTTTTCTTATTAATAACACTAAGGTTTGCCTTAATTTACCGTTACTGACTTTTTTACTAGACTGTCAAAAAATCTCACTTGTGATTGTCTCAGACCTAAGAAGAATAAAAGAAAGAAAAAGTAAATACATACATGTATATAGGATTTTGTTACTCATAGTGGTTGTAGTACTGTTGGTTCTGCTTTTAAAAGTCGTCTATATAATATTAATAATGGGACAGTAACTGTCTGGCTGTTGCACATTTTACATGAAGCGAGCTTGAACTTCCAGAAAAGCCTTTTTATGTCTAACGCCTGATGGATTCCTAAAACGTGAGCGAATGCGCGGTTGGCAATTAGTTTAGTAATTAGACAGCAGTCATCACTCTTGTTATAGCTTAATTGAATTACTTCACAATACATTTCAGTAAATCCGAACAGCATACTCCAGTAATATACCACATAATAAAGATTACCATTGGATATTTATTTATAGGTATCAAAGTCGGCACTAATTATTCCTTCAAAGACAATATTCTCTGCGGTCGGAGATTTTTTAATTAACAATGCCCTTAGTCTCGTAGGAACAAATTAATTCTCTTGTCAGACGATTTATTAGGGTTCATAAGCCGTTATCAAGTTATTTAATCAAAAAGTGTTGAAGTTAATAGTTGATGTGATCAAAAAAGGTTCTGTATATATTTTTTAATTGTTTTCATAATGATAATAAAAAAGTATTGATATTATTATATATCATTTTCAAATTTCGCATGAGTTATTATCATCATAATAAGAATCATTATGAGATAAGGTTTATCGATTATAGAAAATGGTTAGTTGCAAAGCCGGCGGGTACCACCCACTCATCAGATATTCTACTGCTAGGCAGCATTCAGTATTGTTGTATTCCGGTAACTACAGTTACAAGGGACATCATATCTTAGTTCTCAAGGCTAGTGACGCATTGACGACGTATTCGTAAATCAAATATATATAGTTAAGATTAAAGTCGGATTTAAAAGTCTTAAAGGCCCTGTGAGATGACTGCAGGACTATTATTAAATTATGAATATAATTTATTTTAGTAAGTTATAATTTATTTACTTGCATCGGTAACTTTTAAAACTTAACTTTTAAATAATAATTATTAATATTATTATACTTTAACTATATCGAGTTATTCGTTAGTTAACAAATACAGATACGAGATCGTAGGAATCTCTATGGCATCACCATGACGATCTCGTAAAAAATTCGGTTGTGGGCCCCACTCATGTGGAGGTCTCAGGGTAGTTGCCCCGGTTAACCTCCTCTAAATCCGGCCCTGAAAGCGTTCAATATAAATCATAGTTGTTAAAACTTCCCTAATTTAATTCACCATTTACTTGGTGGAAGGGCTTTGTGCAAGCCCGCCTGGGTAGGTACTACCCACTCATCATGTATTCTACCGCTAAACAACAGTACGCAGTATTGTTGTGTTCCGGTTTGAAGGGTGAGTGAGCCAGTGTAACTACAGGCACAAGGGACATAACATTTTAGTTCCCAAGGTTGGTGGTGTATTGACAATGTAAGGAATAGTTAATATTTCTTACAGCATCATTGTCTATGGGTGATGGTGACCACTAACCATCAGGTGGCCCATACGCTCGTCCGCCATGCTATTCCATAAAAAAAACCATAATGATCCTTTGTAAACACAGTCGGTATTTGTTGTACATAATAGAGCTACATTCTAATGTTATATGTTATCACGCAACGTAAGTCAGTGATAATAATTACATAAATTTAGTTTTATCTTATCGCATAAAAATATGAGGTCATGGGTTTAAGTTATAATACACAACCAAGTCATCAAAATAAATAGATTAACTGTTTATTTTTCAATTTTTGTGATATAAAATAGAAATGCTTCGAATTTGTCTGAAGGTATTTTTACTCACTAACTCATTAAATCCAACAATATTTTGTAGAAGATAAACAAGCATCATCCAAATAATGATAACCGATCCAATTTTGGAAAAGTATTTCTAATCAATCAATGCGACTGAAGTAAAAAAAAAAGCTGACTGGTTTACTTGGTCGACTTTATCGAAAGCCTTTGGTAAATCAGTCGGTATAAAAAACATATCGGTTTATAAATATTGTTTTGTTACTAGCAACTTTTTTTTAAACGAATTTCGAGTAATGTCTTTTCTATTTATAATTCTTCTTTTATTACTAACTTTTATTAACGTAATGTTAACTACATAAGTGCTGGCGATTACATAAATATACAGAGATAAAATCAATTATATCGATACATAGTACGTGTGATTGCATAACTAATAAATTTAGAATCGAGTTATTTAGTGTGTAATTATATTTATCTACAGAGTTCAATTGACTGTACAGTGTGTGATACGTGTTATCACACATACGTTGAAAAAGATTAATAAATAGGACAGATCCCAATTGATGACATTTATTCATGCTCGAAGTATCGCAGTAAATTCATCACAATGAGTTTCAAGAACAAAGTTGTGATCGTGACGGGAGCCAGTTCAGGCATCGGTGCTGCCGCTTCCAAAATGTTCAGCAATGAGGGCGCTCGCGTGGTGATGGTGGGTCGCAACGAGACCAAGCTCGCAGCCGTGGCCGCCCAGTGCAATTCGCCGCTCGTGGTCCGCGCAGACGTTTCAAACGACGACGACGCAAGACGCATTATTGACCAAGCCGTTAAGAAGAATGGCCACATCGATGTATTGGTCAACAATGCTGGAATGACTGTGGCCAACAGTGGTATACTCGGTACCGATATGATGAAATCTTACGACACTATTATGAATACTAATCTTAGAGCTGTTGTTCATTTATCTAACTTGGCTGCACCACACTTGGTGAAAACTAAAGGCAACATTGTGAACATATCAAGTATTGCTGGAACTATACCTCCCATTGGTCCAGGCTTAACGAACTATTACGTCGCAAAAGCAGCCGTGAACCATTTCACAGTTTGCGCCGCGACGGAGTTGGGACCACACGGGGTGAGGGTCAATGTGATAAGTCCTGGACCCGTTCGGACTGATTTTATGGACAATGTTAAGGATTCCTTTGGAACGACTGGGTGTTGGGACGATTTTGCGCCGAAAACTATTCTGAATAGAATATCCGAGCCGGAGGAAATCGCAGATATGATTTTGTATCTGGCGAGTGACAGAGCAAAGTCCGTCACAGGAGCGAATTTCGTGAACGATAATGGCATGCTTATTAAACGGACTTGAGTGTTCAATTCAGTGTTGTATTGTAGAAATAAATATAATATTACATGATTTATATATCTAGATACAATGTCGCACTACAAAAGAACTAAAACAGAGTCAAGTTTATTTTCTTGGTGTGCGTGACAGCTACACTTGGTATACCATACGTCATATTACTTGCTAGTGTGCGTGTTTTTTGTGTTCAACTGTTCGCCACATTTCGACGAGTTCTCAGCTTAGAGATTCTAGCTAGATATATAAAAATATTCTATATTAAATATGTGCTAATAATAAGAACGGATATGACTTATGAAAGTGTTTATGTGACTGTGATGTTTTACCAAGTGAGCATAGTACTCGTATTCACTCGTACTCAATCTCACTAAATATACCTAAGTAATAGTAGGTTAGAGGCCCGTTTCCGCTACCCTGATCAGATACTGAGCCGAGATGGTCCAGTGTTTAGAACGCGTGCATCTTAACCGACGATTGTTTTTTCAAACCCAAACGAGCATCACTTAATTTTCATGTGCTTAATTTGTGTTTATAAGTCATCTCGTGCTTGGCGGTGAAAGAAAACATCGTGGGGAATCATGTATGTGTCTAATTTCATAGAAATTCTGCCACATGTGTATTCCACCAAGCCGCATTAGAACAGCGTGGTAGAATATGTTCCAAACTTTCTTCTGAAGAGGAGAGGAGGCCGTAGCCCAGCAGTGGGAAATTTACAGGCTTGTTGTTGATCAGATACGTCCAAAGATTCAAAACATTGTAACTTTCAATATTAAGAACTGTGTGTTTATATACTTTGATTAATAATTACAATGTTGGTGGAACATAGATTACATAAAAAGATTGGTTAACATTTGTTATGTATATAGTAAATGCTTAGTAAAAATATGTCTACTATATGTGTCTGTTGTGTTTAATTTGCAGTATAAACTTCTCTTATTTACTTTATGAATTGTTTTATTAGTATGTTAACAAAATTACCAATTGCAACCGTTATCGAACACGGCATAAACTTATTGCCTAATCACTAAACTGTATTGAAAAGATTTCTCTTTGCTTTAGAGAGTTCGAATGTACACGCAATGTGTATGTTTGTTCATTTTCTCTAACACTGTAATGTTGTTCTGCCATACTTTCTTTATGACATGATAATCGTTTATGTCCATCTTATGCCTAAATATTAAACATTTCATTGATTTACTGCACAAATTTCGTAATTACCTAATCTTTCGCTATATTCACAATAAAACTTGTGTATTTTTTTAAGGTTTTTATATACACGGGCGCTGCGTAAAGATAGCAATATATTTATGTTGCGTCTGAATAAGATTACCGTTATACTTTAACATACGAAAATAACATTTTATTGACTAGAGTTCGTTAATTGCGTAAATAGATAGTAGGCGCCCGCGGTTTCGCTCGTGTTTGAGTGTGTTGGTTGTCATGTGTCAGGCAAAAAAAGCTTATATCCTTTCTTGAGTTCAAGTTTGCTTTAAATTAAATTTGGTTCATTTGTTTGGTCGTGAAAGAGTAACAGACAGACAGAGTTACTTTAACATTTGTTTTTTTTTTGTTTTATGGTATAGGTTGGCGGACGAGCATATGGGCCACCTGATGGAAAGTGGTCACCATCGCCCATAGACAATGACGCTGTAAGAAATATTAACTGTTCCTTGCATCGTCAATGTGCCACCAACCTTGGGAACTAAGATGTTATGTCCCTTGTGCCTGTAGTTACACTGGCTCACTCACCCTTCAGACCGGAACGCAACAATACTGAGTACTGTTATCTGTCGGTAGAATAACTGATGAATGGGTGTTACCTACCCAGACGGGCCTGCACAAAGCCCTACCACCAAATATATTTATAAATATTAGTATAGATTGCTGAGATTATATAACGTTACAATTGTGTCAATTTTAGCCGTACGTAGTCGGGATGATCAGTTAGTCAAATAGTAAATTTCAGTTCCCAAAACTCTGTTTGTCATAAACTCCGGAAATTTACGAAACGTACCGTCTTTTTTCCGTGAGAATATGCTTCATTGCATTCGTAAACAAAAGTAAACAGATCGTTTCCAAAAGTCTGTGCCGTTTAGTTTCTAATAAACCTTGATAGGAGTAAAGTTAATAATTATATTATTTGAATCTATATCTATAATATACCTATAGTTGATATTGTTTTATTATAAATGTGAGTTGTGTAATTGCGTTGATATACTGTTATTTCTCTTTTTTGATGACTTCAATAGAAATGTTAAAACGATATTTGTTTATTTTATTTTTGTTATCACAATTAAAAGGTAAGTTTCTTTTTAATTCCATGTATTTAAAAAAAATAGTATAAATATGGTTTTTTATTATTACTTAGTTTTTCAAGTCTATATTTTATTTCTGAACAAAAAAATTAGTGTTATAATTTCAGAGTTAATGTATATTTTATGTGAATTTCTTTATTCAAAGTGTACGTTTAAATGCCTCAGCAGATTTGGATGTATGTGATGTATAAGGTAAGTGTTACGTGATTGGGTATCAACTAAAGCCGGTGACACTTGATCTCTCCGACTTGTGTAGGATTGTCGTACCATTTGAATACGAAAGCGATTGAACAGTCTTTTTTAGTCACTTGTATACTCTTAAACACATACCTATAATCTTTCATATCGATCTCCAACATCAAAATTTGTTCAGGAATACAAAATCGTTAACATTTATTAATATCTAATTTATTTCTTATAATGAAATTTACGAAAGCTTTTTTTCTTATTTTGAAGCAATACACATATACTCTTAATAATATCATATAATCTTGTCTCGTAAAAAATAATAATTAACAACGTAATTGAAGATCTAATATAACAGACACGATATTTGAATAAAACGAGTACGTATCAATACGTCAGGCCATAAAGGTCAAAAGACAACCTTGCTGGTCTAGTGACTAGGTTACAGGAGAGGTCCGGGCAGCAATCGGTCAGATCAATAAAATAGTATGCGATTTTTCCTTGTCATCAATATATATTAAAACTCTTCCGTTACTGAGTGTCTGAGTGACTGACAGACAACGCACAGGCTAAACCACTGGTCTAAGAGACTTGAAATTTAGCACACGTATACCTTGAGTACCCTAGAGGTGCCCTAAGACGGGATTTTTCCACGGGATAGGGAATAAACGGGACTTTTAATTCAATAAGACAGCAGTAGGACTAGAGAGTTGTTAAGCGAAGTTTTGCGGAAGTATAGAAACTGCCAACTTCTATATTATGTACCACTACCGAGAATTTATTAAAAGAAAAACTCAATTACTGATCTGACCCAGAATTTGAACCCAGAAACGCAAGATGTGAGCCCATAGCAACTAAACCAATCACCGATTTAATGTTTCTTGTCCCTAATTGGCAGAAACTTAGTTATTTTCTAGAAAAGAAAATAGTTATGCATTTAATTTAGAGACCAAATAAAATTTAATTTTTGAGGGTTCAGTAGATCCGTTTACATTATTTTAGACGATCGAGGGCTTTTTTTAATGAGAACATAACGTCAGCCCTTACTTACGCTTCTTGACAGTTTGATGCCAATGTGATGAGGCCCATTTATATAGGAATACTAGTGGTGCCCACGATTTTGTGCACGATTGATATAAAAAAAAAGTTATTGCTATAGCCTAAGTTACTCCATATTACATTAGCTTTCTGTATATGAAAATCCCGTCTGAATCAGTACAGCTGTTCCAGAGATTAGTCAGAACGAACATATAGACAATTGAAAAAAAATATTTTGCTATTATACGACATTTAGAAAAAAGCAGTTATTTTAATATTACATACGGGCACTCCAATTTTATTATAAGTATAGATAGTAGTGGAACCGTGTATCGTTTTTCTGTTAGTTGCACCCTTACAAAAAGGTTCCTATAGAGATTTTATATTGCAGCGAGTTTGTGTGCTGTGAAATGGGAAAGCATGCATTGTGCGCCAGATGCCGTGCGAGCAACGCCAGAGGGCAAAGTTCCAGATATAGGTCGATTTCCGTGGTTTGGAATAGTTCAACACTCATTTTGTAAGTTTATTTATAGAGAAGATGTATGTTATTATTCTATCTATAGCCTAATTTAATAATGATAAGAGAAAACAATTACTGTGTCAGGAAATTGGCGCGATATCATTGGTTGAGATCTTGATTGATGATTAAATAAATGGTATACAAAACTGGCAAATTTCGATGCCACTCGATGGCATGTGGTACCACCTATAGGTATTGGCACTGTCAGAAACAGTACCCATGCTCTACACCTTCAACAGGCCACTAAACTTGTGAACAAAGATGTGATATCACTTTCAAATATATTACAATTATACTAATTATTTTTTCTACTATAAGTTTGGTAGCATGAGTGATGGGTAGGTGGTACCCAAACAGACCTGCATGCTTTGGTTAGTATTTATAAGACGACGAAACATATAAAAAGCAATTATGTAGAGTATATTTTGAATTTCAAATCTTATAAATGATATATCTTTGTTTCTGCTCTCTAAATTGTATTCTCGCCTTCATCATCATTAAGATGATGAATTTGGAGGCGTCAAAGCGTTACTAATTACACCAGTATTGTGGGAATACAATTGAATAAAAAAGTCCATGTAACAGCCTGTAAATGTCCCGCTAAGCAAAAGTCTCATCTACTCTTGAATTTTCTCACAATGTTTTGCATTACCAGCGCCCAAGTTTGAATTTGCAACCTTCAGCTAAGTTTTACGTATACCACTAGACCTTCTTGGCTCAAATTGATATTCTTATACAATGAATTCAAGTAACCTTAATATCCAAGATATATTAATAGTGACAATTTTATAATAATTTATCTTCTTTTTATTTATGATTTTAAAGTTTTGGGCCAGATTTAGCAATTGATGTTATATAATATGTCACTCGGATAAGTATGCGCTGGAGCTTACTGAAAACCATAGCACTGCGTGGTTATACTTCTTAGTAAAAGATGTTGATTCTTGATTCTTTATGATAATTTTTCGTCGATTCTAAATTTGTATTTCACAGAAGATTAAGAATAAAGTTAGCTGCTAAGACACGGAATTATATGATATGTGGGATATGTTTATTTAATTTATTTACTTTTAATTCTAGATTTAGGAGGTGAGACCAGATTTGCAGTGACCAATGGAGTTCTTATCCATCCGTTTTACGTAATATCACCCGCTGAAGATATCGCTCGTATACAGCCTGAACGCCTCGTGTAAATAACATATTTATATACATTTAAATTCCATTGTACATATGTCTATATAAAATGTCCAATTTGAGAATGCGTCGAGTAAAATAATGCTCAACGGTTGTCACTAAACGTTTGGCGCGTGTCAAGTGCAGTTGTCCCTCACACTAGGATAATAAAGTTCGGTCGTTTGTTTTAGTTCTTTAGTAGTTAGTGGCGGATTTATAAATGTGCCGCTAGTAGGCTATTCAATTTTTGCCGGCCAACTGACTTTTAAAATTCGATACGTAATTATAATTTATTCTGAAAATGAAAATTTATGATTTGTTTTCTATCAAACTCATTACATCGGCTTTCTCCCGATATTAGTATGATTACGAACGGTGATATTTTTTCAGTTAATAGATTATTTTTGCAAACCATTATATAGTGACAAGTATACGGATTACGGACGTAATGTGTGTACTTAAAATTATAAGATATTTTTATTACTGTAAGATAAAGACAATTTGGGCTAAATTTGCCGCCTCTATAAATCTGCCATGAGGCTCCAGCCTACTTAGTCTATTGGTAAATCCGCCACTGTTTGTAGTTATAGGACAAATAATATAAGACTTTTACTTTTAACAACTGTTAGACTACACTGCGGAATACGTGAGTTTATTTTCACTTATTCACAGTTCTGATCATAGTTGTTATATAGTGATTATAAAAAAATGTGGTTGGCACAGACATATAATCTGACTTGATTTTATACACTGCGGTTTCGCTTTATAGATGTTGATTTTACGGAGCGGCCTTAACCTCAATAAATTTTATCCGCCATGATTCAGTAATTTTTTTTACCCTCGTTAAGATTCAATGGACACAAGAACTCATTTTAACTATTCTAATATTGTTAAGTTATAATATTAAAAGTCATGCCATTAAGTTCTTAATTATATTTAAATTAATTATTTTATCTTTACCAATTTTATAAAGAAAAAATATAAAAAAATAGGAAAATTTATTTTAAAAAAATTCGACAATTCATAACTGTCCTCTTCCTCTTCTTCTTCTCTCCTTCTTTTGAAGTCTGTTTCAAATATCAAGCATATATTTGTTAAGGAGGTAGTATTATATAACGGGTATTAAGTACATTCATTATATATCTTGCTGTTCCTTCATTGATTTGATATTAGACAGAAGAATTTCAGCTGCATTGGTTCAAAAATCTAATTCTAGAAACTCCGTACCTAAACTTTTCAAACAAAATTTAAACAAAACTTTGGGTATATCTATATATACCCAAATATACTAATATTCTGTAATGATAACAGGAATAATACGAAATTCATCGTATGGCAGAGGAAAACTGAAAAGTATTCTCTGGACTTAGAAAGTTACTATCTCCCGCCGGAGTACACCGAGGGAGTCACATTAGCGAGCATAGCTCTGTTACAAATACAAAAGTATGGAGAAGGAGGCTCGGGGGGTAAACATACTTACTAATTATATTAATAAAAGCCATGATGATCCAGTTATAAGATCTTAATCGGAAATTGCAGGATCAAACTCAGGCAGGCACGAGAATAGCGTGGTTAGCTTATAATTGATACCATGCTCGTTTGATTACTATCGTGAGGAAACCTGCATGTGTCGAAATTAGTACCAAACATATATTTCCGCATTTGTTTAGCGGTAGGATAAGGTCAAAACCTTATTCAAAAGACAAGAAAAGGTTGTAACCAGCTGATGGACATTTATTTATTGTTACTTTGCTGTCATCAAATGACCTACTAATATTATAAATGCGAAAGGATGGATGTATGTTTGTTACTCATTCCCCAAAAACTACTGAACGGATTTGGATGAAATTTGGTCCTTAATATACATATCAAGTACCCATGCGAAGCTGGGGCGAGTCGCTCGCCTTTAATAAAGGCTTGATGAAGAGGATGGAGGAAATCTAATAAAAAGGTGATGCCAATTTAAACATAAGGTTACTAGAATATCTTTAAACATTTTCAGCACCAGTGCTGCCAGTATGTTTGCCGATAAAGGGCGCGGGGACTTTCACGGATTTATTTATAGTCAAAATGTCAGATGGTAAGTAGTAAAAAGATGATTTTAAACGTCGTACTCGCTGAGCAGCTCTCTTGCCTCTATTGGATTCTTCTCCTCCTTCTCCTTGGGTTTCCTAGAATTAATTAATAATGGAAAGAAACCTAACAGTTTAATCAATCAATTAGAATGATCTTGGTACGTGGTGCTTTGTACAAGACTGTAGGGGTAGGTACCCAATAATCTAACGCCAAATAGCAATACTTTGTATTATGTTTTCCAGTTTGAAGGATGACTGACCCAGCTTAATTACAGGACAAGAAACATAACCCATTAGTTTCCAAAGTTGATGTAGTATTTGTTAAGTAAGGAATTATTAAAATTTCTTACGATACAAATATCATTGCGCAGTAGGAACCAATTAACATTAGGTGATCTATTTTCCTGTCAGAATGTTTGCTATATAAATAACTTCAGACGTCAGTAAAATGGAGTAATCTCATGTCACAGAAGAGGCGTTAAAGCAGCAACGATGCAATTTCTAAAACGAGCAAATGGTTCAAATAAAAATATGTATGTTGTAATAGCGTTTGTTGTAAGGATTCTATCTTCTGAAATTTAATACACCATTCCTTCGTAAGGTAATCGGTTTAATAATAAAATATCAAATGTACTTTTGACGATTTCCGTGGTCGAGTAGTGTGTATACCGGTTTTCATGGGTACGCCACTCCGAGGTTCCGGATTCGGCTCTCGGCTGAGTCGATGAAGATTATCATTAGTTTTCTATGTTGTCTTGGGTCTGGGTGTCTGTGGTACCGTCGTTACTTCTGATTTTCCATAACACAAGTGCTTTAGCTACTTACATTGGGATCAGAGTAATGTATGTGGTGTTGTCTCATGTTTATTTATGAAAAAAAAACTTTTATCTTTGGCCATCAATAAACTTGAATCTCATGTTAAAAATACATTAATAAATAAAGCGTATTGCCCAATAAAGATTACTCAGACGATAAAAATGCGTGTTTGTAATGCAGGATATATAATGATTTAGGTAATTGTATCTAATTAACATAACTAAATAATTTAATTGGTGGAAACGAACTGCGTTTCTCGCTGGTACAATTTTTTTTACATTCTACAATTTTATAGCATCGAGCATAAGAAATTTTAAACATTCATCAGATCGTCAATGCTTCATCAGCTTTTGGGAATTGAGGTATACCTTGTGCATGCACTTCCTGGCTCACTCACCCTTCAAAACCAAACATCACGAAGTATTGTGGTGGAAAATTTGACTGGTGCATATCCAGACTTGAGAAAGGCCCTTTTACATTAACTGAATCTTCTAGACCTACTCGTATAAAGTATGTGAGTTAATGTTGTTATAGAAGCAGGTTTTTTCTTCGTGGTCTTTTGTAGATGCTCGCATTATCAGCAAAATTAATGCTAATCTTTTAATCGCAGAGACGGGTGAAGTTGAGAAGGAAATGTGGAAAATGAACTACATGAGCAATCAGGAATGCGCAGAATTTTACTTTCAGCACAAGGTATTAGAAATATAATAATAAAATTTAGTATTTTTATCTTTATCTTAAGTATCTCCTGAAATTCCAATAATATTCGGTAAATATATTTTCCAATATTATTCGATATTTTATTATTTCACTTATTATACTTATACTATGTATGTGTTGTTGTTTTTGGGACTTATTTATTGCTTTGCAATGATTTCTTCCCTGGAGTGTTATTAGACTTCCTGATATTCTGGATTCCAACGCTTAGTTGGATGTTATTCCTTGCCTGGTTTTTTGCTTTTTACTCGAAATGAACTCCAATATTATAATATAAAAAAAATCTTGAACTAATTTGAATTTATTGAGCTCTGAACAAGAGATTATATTCTCATATTAATTAATATACTTGCAAATTGTTTCCTGTTATCATTCAATTCAGTTTAATACTTTTAGTATTCGATATCATTTACAGTTGAATCACAAGCTAATGTCTCCAAAGAACCCGCTGTGCGCGGTGTCCACTCAGACAGAACCCTGCGTGTGGGACGGCGGCGCGGCGCTCGTGACCAGACAGTCTTGGGGCTACTGGACACTTGTAGGTATTTTATATAAAGAGGCATGAAATTTAAGTCTATATTATCTTAAACTCAAATTTGAGAGATCGTACTTAATGGTTTATTAAGGTACCATGTTTGAAACGTGACGTTTTTGCTGTTCTTTTTTTAAATGTTTTATACAGATGGCAATCTAGTATGTAAGGAAAAGTCGGATCAGTTGATGGTGGATTATTTTTTTCACGCATTTGTATTTCAACGCCCGCATTTACATGGAGTAGCGTGTTAGAATAAGCTACAAGTTGTCTGCTTGGAGAAGCTGTAGCAGTGTAACAAAATTGATTACTTTAAAAGTAAACGAGTGCATTTGAAATGAATTTTTCGTGTGCGCGCATGTGTTCTTATGTGTTTATGTTTACCCAAAAGTCAGGAGCCATCTGAAAATCAGTGCTGTGCATTACCACGGCTTATATTGATTTAATTATTTTCTTGTATACAATCGATGTAATGTATGTGTATGTGTAGCAAAATAATTTAAATTGGTTTAATGGTTTAAATATTTATACATTAATATTCAGACCAGAAGAGTGTAGAATAAAGTAAAAGTAATTACATAGAATAGATTAAATATGTTTTTAAAGTTGTTACCTATTTTTGTGCACCACCCGATGGTAATTGGTCACCACTGGCCATAGACAATGAGGCTATGATAAGCATTAATAACCATTCATTAAAACGCCTTCACGTCACTAAGCTTAGGTATGATGTTGTGTTCCTTGTGTCTGCAGTTACACTGGTTCACTTACCATTCAAATCGCAATACTATACTGAGTACTGCTGTTTGGTGGTAAAATGTCTAATGGATAGGTGGTGTCTGCTAGACGAGCTAATATAAATAAATAAATTCGCTCTAAAGCAGTGACAGTGCTTCGTTTAAATTCCTTGTTACGTGTTTTAATTTATTATTGCTCTAAATTTATGCTCTAAATGGTAGTTGGTTTTTCAACGAAAGCCTTCGAGTGTTACATCATAAGTCAGTGCAGGTCGACGTTTCATTGCCAGCGCACTCACATAGTGCTTTGGATAGCAGTATTGACGACCTCCATGGTCGAGTGGTGTGTACACCGGTTTTCATGGGTACGCCACTCTGAGGTCCCGGGTTCGATTCCCGGCCTAGTCGATGTTGATTACCATTAGCTTTCTATGTTGTCTTGGGTCTGGGTGTTTGTGGTACCGTCGTTACTTCTGATTTCCATAACACAAGTGCTTCAGCTACTTACATTGGGATCAGAGTAATGTATGTGATGTTGTCTCATATTTATTTATTTAGTATATCTCACTGCAAACGAAACAAGCACGATAACTTTGGCACGCTGGAATATTTTAGCAGACGCGTGACGTGTAACGCTCTGTGATATATACGTGACGATAGCAACAAATGTCGAGTGCAACACTGTGATGGAATTGAATGATGTGTCATTGTATCTCACTCATGTACCGAAATGTGAAATAATCCTAAGGTTTCGCTTCAATACCCTACTCTCCAGATTCACGGTTTTTCATATCCAAAAAACAATTAGTTTTGCTCATTAAGAGTATATACTATAATCTACATAACATTAACTTTTATTAAAATACTAATATCGCTTAACCTATAACCTAACTTCCTACCTTTTCAGTAAAAGACAGCCATTAGTCAGCAGCTTATAAATACCCTCCTAGAAAGATTTTCTATTCGTAAACAAAAAAAACTTGTTTAAATAATAAACGTCAAAAAGTACGTATGCATAAGATTTTAAATTAACATGGTAAGTTATTAATTACGGGATATTTACCATGTTTTTTATTTTTATTCGTTGGAGCTCGATATTTTGATATTATCTACGTATATCTTATTCACGAGACTGTCCAAGAAATAAAAAAAGTAAAATAACTGTACGTATAAATAATAATAAATAATAAATATGAGATAACATCACATACATTACTCTGATCCCAATGTAAGTAGCTAAAGCACTTGTGTTATGGAAAATCAGAAGTAACGACGGTACCACAAACACCCAGACCCAAGACAACATAGAAAGCTAATGGTAATCTACATCGACTCGGCCGGGAATCGAACCCGGGACCTCGGAGTGGCGTAACCATGAATACCGGTGTACACACCACTCGACCACGGATGTCGTATACATGTTAAATAGATACTCATTATTTATAGTTGGGATTCAGCGTCCGCGGCCCAGGCTGCGGAGCACCCACGCGCTTCCTCTATATCCACGACTACCTGCAGTGGATCGATCAAATTATCTCATATGTTCCTCACATACTGAGGGGGGAGGAACAAGCGCTTGTTTTCAGAAGAGTCTCACCAATCAAACTTATTATGTATAACGGTAAATATCTACATATATTATTAATAATATACGTGTAATTAACTGTCTGTCTGTCTGTCTTGTCTCTTTTTCACGATCAAACCGCTGAACTGAATTGGTTGAAATTTGGTATGAAGCAAACTTGAAGTCCAAAAAAGGACATAGACTACTTTTTTTGCCTGACACTTATAGCCTAAAACGCGGGCGACTATTAGTAATTGAATATAAAATTAGTAGAGACCCACTAACATGTTCAGTGGTCGAATAAACTGTAAAGGAGCGATACTTATCTAGTCTGTAGTAAGGATTGGGATACCATATGTATTTGGTGGTAAGTGATCACTCACATTGCCAACTTACGGCTTACCTTGCATTTCACCTTGCCAATAAGGTGTCGTGTATCGTGTACCTGTAGTTACACTGGCTCACTTACTTTTAAAACGGGGACATTATGCTTTATAAACGGTATTATTGGTGGTGAAATATATAGATAGATAGATCATCTATCTATCTTATTGAGAATATACATATGTATGTTTTTTTAAGCTAAACTTCAAGTCCCGAAAGAAATTGGTGATTGTGATCGTAGGACGAGAGGCGCTGTACTTTATAAGGATAATTCTGAGTTACTTGTCAACAAGAATTTTGTTCAAGGATTTTTCTTTGTAAGTCAAAAACAAACGTAATCTTTTTATTAATGCTATTACCGATTATAATCTGTTTCTTTCCCAAATTGTATTTGAGGTCCGTCATCTGTTCTGACGTGATGCAGTCACAAACATCCACCCAAATTTTCGTATGTATGTTTCGTTATTTAAAAATACGGTTTTTAATGTGATCTTTTTTAATTGATAAATTGATTTAAAATGAAGGTTTATATATATAATACATGCATATTACTGTAGAGAAACATGATGCATTTAGAGATTTCGTTTGCGATGTTGTACATAAATATTTTTTGCGAACGCTACATGCAATAATGTATCATAATCATATCGCCGAAATAAGTATAGTACGATACAACTTAGATGTAGCATCAGCAAAATTCGTAAAACCGATCACATCCGAATTAAATAAGCTATCTCAAATTATCAATGTTTATTTCTAACGTGAATATGATCTTTAAACGAACGTAATAACTTGCAATATCATATGGACTAATATATTCGTCAATTTGTCACGTCGATTTATATGCACTTGCTTTCTCGGGTCGAAATGACGCAAGAATCTATAGCGACGAATAATGCAGTGATAGGGAGCTATTTTGTAAATCGGCAGGAATCGTTTTTATTGAATTTGCCGATGCCACATCTGGGTTGTGTATCTAGAAAGGTAAATTGATATTCAATTCCTCGTGTAGATGTCTATGGCTCAAGTGGCGCAAGTGAACTGCGCGACTGTCATCTTGGACGTGAGCTCGCGCACCAACGCGGCGGTGTGGATCGAGCACCACTGCCACCGAGACTACACGGGCGACCGCCAGGGAGTGCATTTTAAGGATGTTAGACCGTTAGTTGCCATTATTTTATTCAACCAATATTGACCCACCAATCACTGGAGAGCCGAGTTGGCCCAGTGGTTAGAAAGCGTGCATCTTAACGGATGATTACATGTTCAAACCAGGCGCTTGCCTGGTTACCACTGAATTTTCATGTGCTTGATGTGTTTATAATTTATCTTAAGCTCGCCGGCAAAGGAAAACATCCTGAGGAAACCTGCATGTGTCTTATTTCAACGGAATTCTGCCATATGTGAATCCAACCCGTATTGGAACAGCGTGGTGGAACATGCTCCAAATCTACTCCTTAAAGGGGGAGGAGGCCTTAGCCCAGCAGTGGCAAATTGGCAGGCTGTTGTTGTTGTTGTTGTAATCATCGGTTAAGATGCACGCGATGGGCCATTCCGGCTCGTGATATTTATAAATATTCTTTATGTTTTACAGACGAGATTGTTTCGTTTACTTCAAAAGCGTAACTTTCATCGAGTTCCGTTTCTACTTTTCATTCAAAGCCACGCTAGAGGTCACTCTCTACGGCAAGGAGGAGGTGCCGAAGTTCATACCAAACCCGTACCCCGTTACCGAGAGCACGTACAACTGGCTACCGACCTACTCGTACTTGAGAGATACGTATTTTGTCCCAGGAACTTCCTGGTGGTGGAGCATGTAGTATAAGTATTTTGTGTAATATTAAAATATCTGTCATGTCTGTCTGTTTATTTCAGTGTAAATATTCTCTTATATGTATGTATATAATACTAAAAAAATATGGTTAAATATTTTTAATACTAATATTTCAATAAATACTATGTAGTAAAAGAAGGTTCTTTTATTAAAAGGTTATATACGTAAAATAAACAGTCGAGATGGCCCAGTGGTAAGAACGCGCGCATCTTAACCGATGATTGCGGGTTCAAACTCAGGCAAGCACCGCTGCTTCATGTGTTTAATTTGTCTTTATATTTCATCTCGTGCTCAGCGGTGAAGGAAAACATCGTGAGGAAACCTGCATGTGACATATTTCATAGAAATTCTGCCACATGTGTATTCCACCGCATTGGAACAGCGTGGTGGAATATGTTCCAAACCTTCTCTTCAAAGAGATAGGAGGCCTTTAGCCCAGCAGTGGGAATTTACAGGCTGTTGATGTTTGATACGTAAAATAAAAACAATCTTCCACATAATAACTAAATTGACAATATTAATAGTTGATATGAATGGAATTAAGTATGTACTAAGTTTACTCGTATTAAGTACTTCATTTACCAGTCTATACATATAATAAAATTGGAGTGTCTGTTTGTAATATTAAAATTGCCTTTTTTAACCCAATGCATATGAATGTATACACGGTACATACCAAAACAACATTTTTTACAATTTTTGTCTGTTTGTTCCGGCTAATCTTTGGAATGGCTGGATTTTGACGGGACTTTCAATGGCAGATAACTAATATAATAAGGAGTAACATGGGTTATAATAATATTTTTTTTTGTTAAATTCAAACTCGTAGAAGGTTGCGGGCACAGCTAGTATAATATATAATAATATATTAGCTGTTATCCGCCCGCTTCGCTGAGTCTTAAACTGAAAAGGGGCCTTCCCCTTCCATTAAGTTTCCATTAAGTAAATTCCAATTCCATTTAATATACATAACTTGTGAACCATCGACGAACGATTCACGTCGATTGGCCAAAGTTTAATCCGCTTTGACCTGGCCGATAAGTTCAAAACTTTTCATGTAATTTACGCAAAACAATTAATATATACATACGTACAAAATACATTGAGGATATAATATAATAACATTATTAGAAATAGCTGTCGCGTGGAATGGAATGTAGCCAATTTTTTTTAAATTTGGTTCTAACAAAACAATGCCATACAATAAAAAACGGGCCAAGTACAAATCGGACTGGGGGCTAAGTTATGTATAAAATCGGTAATGTTTTTTAATTATAGCGGTAACAGAAATACATTATCTGTGAATATTTCAACCTTATTATCACCGTTCATGAGATACAGCCTATTGGCAGACATCAGCGTAGTCGTAACAGGGTCCTGTTTACCAAATACGTACAGAACCCTAGATATGATCGATCCTATCACCCATGAAGGCTATTGCCTTCGCGGGATGTTACATTTTGTCGAATATGTTAGCACGTCAAGTGATTTAACTGTTGACGTCTAATATATATTTCGGAATTTGACATGAATATTTGAATAACACATCCATGTAACCGGGTATGTAAATTAATTTGAGTGCATAAATTTACAAGACTTTGTTACCGACTGTACGATATCCCAACTTCAGACACATTATGCAAAACTCGTCGGAGTACTGGTTTTTCGTTCACATCACTTCGAATTTCACGACGATGACGCGTGAAGCATTAATAATTCCCTGAGATTAATGAATGCCACTATTATTTCATTTATTTAAGTACTACTAGTCGCTTGGGGCTTCACTTAGGGCGTTGACTGTTATGTGTTAGGCGAAAAGTAGCCTGTGCCTTTCTTGGAGTTCAATTTTGTTTCATACCAAATTTCATCAAAATCGGTTCAGGTTTTGGTCGTGGAAAAGCGACATAAATACAGACAGAGTTACTTTCGCATTTATATATTTGTATGTATGTGTATGAGTGGAACACAATTAACAAACGATTGAATATAGAACATCATTGTGGTTTTTCAGAGTCAAGATGACTTAGCGGTTAGAACGCGTGCATCTGAACCGTTAATTGCGGGTTCAAACCCACGCAAGCATCACTGAATTTGAGATTAATTGGTGTTTATAATTCATCCCATCCCACGGTTAAGGAAAATATCTCGATGAAACCTGCATGTGTCCAATTTTAACAATGTTCTGCAACGTGTGTATCCAATAAACCACATCGGATCAGTGAGGCGGAATACGCTCCAAATCCGCTCCTCAAAAGGAGTTCAGTAGTGGAAAATTTGCAGGCTGTTATTGAATCTACTTCGTTTTTATTAGGATGTATTCCAAGTTGTTAAAGTGCGAATTGGTGGGTAAGCATGTGTGAAAATTTTATTGAATACATGCATTATTATTTACAGTATTGCTTTTAACAACTTAGTGGGAAATTAATGAACCCAATCGTGTTTCATCCACTAGCAAATGTTGACTAGAAAACTATTTATTTCAAAATGCATACTGAACAATCACATATTATAAAAAAAATTAAAGTTCTGTAAGAAAATTAAACATAACGAAAATGTTTCGTTTTATATAACGACACGTTTTGGATATTATATTCTTTATTCAAACTACAGGTGGTAAGGCTTTGTGCAAACGACGCCAAAATGGCTGTTTGTCTGTATTCCGGTTTAAATTACGGACACTGGCTCGTGTAATTGGCATAAGGGATATTACATCTTAGCTATATGTTTGGCGGCGCAGCGCAGTACGTGTGAAAGTATTTTACTTCTTACAGTATCAATGGGTGAAAGCTATGAAGTATAATCAGTACTTTATTAACAGATTCATATTTTTTTCTACATTCCTTAAACGGATTGTAAAAGAATAAATATTTTTTTACATCAATTGGAAATTAATGTAATTAACATTAAGATAACAGGTGCAAATATTGTTTTTAAATATTACATAGGTGATAGTTATATTATAACCAGGCAGGTGTCAAATAAGATAATTGGTGCAAGAATTATAGAAATAAACAAGTTTTGGTCTAATTAATACGGTGATTTGTAGAGAGATTTATCGTACACACGTGTGCTTGTTAAATTATCTAAATAGTAACATGCCATTTTGTTTCCTATTACCAAGTAGCAAGTATTGTAATTGTCTGTTATTATTGTGGTGTTAATATCGTACGTACATGTGGCTGGTTGAAAAATGTTGTCCGAACAGACGGACAAAAAGTGGACAGGGTCAGTGACCGTGTAAGCGAAATGGTTGTATTAATTGTGGCTCGTTTTATTGGACCTTATCGTTTCGTTTGGTTCTTGTTTGATTTATTTTTGTATTGAATTATAAAAGCAATTGGATTATTGTATTTATTGGAATTAAATGCAGTTTTATTTTGAAATGAAAATGCTGCCCTATCCAATTTTTGATGAGAAATAACGACTTATCATACACTTATCAGGGCTGCTGATTTATTCGAAAATGATTTCAAGAATAAACGCAATCAAATGTGTTTTCTTTTAATTTAAGAATATTCATTAAAATACAAAAAAACTTACGAAATTGCCACCCAATACGTTGTTGAAAAGACAAAAAGATGTATAAAAGATATTTATCAAGTTTTTTTTTATTTAATTAACTTTTAAACGTTTCAGTTATTTTATAATAAAAAAGCTCATTGAACTATTAATAAAACATAAGCAAGTTAAGTACGAATAAACGTTTTCCTCTTGTATTTGTTTTTTACTTAAACTTGTAAATTATGAATGGAACTATTTAATCTTCGTTAATATTTCTGAATATATTATTATAAAAAAAGCGATAGATTGCAGTGTGGAATATTATAATGATTACGTGTATTTAATTTACTGTAATTAATGTTTTTAACAATTTATCTAAGGTTTGACAAAATCTATATTCTATAATAATACTGTAAATGTGAAAGTAGATCTGTCTGTCTATGTGTCGCTCTTTTACGACCAAACGGCTGAACCGAATTTGATGAAATTTGATATTAAGCAAACTCGAACTCCAAGAAAAGACATGACAATCAATACCCTAAAACGATTACTAGCTATAAATATTATATTTTATATGTATTAATATACGATTAAACACATACAAATGGCTTTCTTTTCTTTTGATTTACTTAACAAAACCAGTACATCAACGCAACAAATAATGAGCAGATTAATTAATGTATTAAGTAAGTCAATCAGCTAGCAGCATTATCATATAATTGCGGAGACAGGTGTCTTAAATCGTAGATCCTATACATCCGATATTCAGGCCCTCAACCCAGAATTGATGCTATGTCGTTTGAATGTGTAATAAGAAATTTCTATACTATCATTTGAACATATGTTTGTAAATTACACACATAAACATTTAGGCGACAATTGTGTTAATAACATATTCAAATCAAATCAAAATAAACGTTATTCAATAGGCTTTTACAAGCACTTCTGAATCGTCATTTTACAATTGAGTGAAGCTACCGCCGATTCGGAAAGTAGATTAAGAAGAACCGGCAAGAAACTCAGTATTAAAGCATACATAGCTAAGGTTGTGTGTGCAACAGCCTTATGTCCAAATATTGCAATTATTTATTTAGAAAATTTGCTTAATAAAAGAAACGCTGTTTGTTGCCTGGTTGGAATTTAATAATATATTTCTTAATTATCTGCTCCAATTAACACAACAAAAAATTTAAATTTTATATAAATATTCTATGATGTAATTAATAAGTAATCTCTTTAATGTAATAATACAACCATTATTACAACAACAGCCTGTAAATTCCCACTGCTGGGCTAAAGGCCTCCTCTCCCTTTGAGGAGAAGGTTTGGAACATATTCCACCACGCTGTTCCAATGCGGGTTGGTGCAATACACATGTGGCAGAATTTCTATGAAATTTGTCACATGCAGGTTTCCTCACGATGTTTTCCTTCACCGCTGAGCACGAGATGAATTATAAAGACAAATTAAGCACATGAATCAGCGGTGCTTGCCTGGGTTTGAACCCGCAATCATCCGTTAAGATGCGCGCGTTCTTACCACTGGGCCATCTCGTCTCTTACGTCTCAACCATTATTAATAACCTCATTATAATAATATCATCAGAAAGAAGATTTAAAAAAGCAAATAAAATACTTAAACTCGTAACTCAAATTCAACTAGAATAATATTATAAAACTGAATTTACTATATATAATTTATTTTGTACGTTTAATGAGTTATTAAATGATTTAATACTAAAATAGGACTATATCATTTCACTACACAGTTGGTTCGGTGGCTAGATATAATGGCACTAAGGTAATGGGTTCAAACCTCAATTCAAGCCGATAAAGTGTTACTGGATTCTTCATAGAAAAAATCTCAGTTACTGAAGTCAGGAGGTTGGAAGTGTGTCAGAAAGCACGCAAAACCGTTAATTCTGCACCAGCTTCTATCCGATCGTGACAGATTTTTTTTTCAACAATATATTATAGTAAAAACCGTCACAAATAATTAAGTTTCTAATTTCATTGCAAATAATAAAATCACAGTCTATAATAACGATTATTTGAAATCCAGAAATTAATTTGAACCTTATCGTCTACTATATAAGGACCTATTTAAAGTTAGATGTGTTGAACTTTAGTCATTGCAAACGATATATTTTCTAATATTAAACGTACAATATTGAACCTTATTCCCTTAAAAATAGAATTGAAAACGCGAGTTGGTTTTGAATACATATTTTAGAATCGTAATGCGTTTTATGGGCGACTGCGACGTTTTCATGTCTTCATATACATTGGTCACGAAAAGTTTTGTTAAAATAAAAAGCCAACGTATATTTTATTAGGTGTGTGGTGTTTGAGATAAAATTGATTTGTTTATGAGGTTGTTTTGTGCTAACATATTTATTATAGTGTCTGCAATCTGGATTATATGGAGCAAGACTTTTAGTTTTTTGTTCATTTAAAGATATAACCTTTATCATGATTTCTAGATATTTTTTTTTTTAATAAATAAATGAGTTTGGTTTACGGCTCTTAGGGTTTAAACTAGTGTAGGTTACTAATTATATTGTCAGCTATTAAGGCTGCTTTGTCAGTGACAGATTAGAATAATTACAATATTTGTTTTAGTACATAAAGTTGAGTTATATATATTTATTTTTTGATTTTAAGTGAAGCTGACGTAGACTAACTAGTTTTTATTAATATGGCTAGATTAAGTGTTTTTTATTAGTCAGAAACTACTTCGAGGACAATTTCAAAAGAAACTTGCGAATAAAGCTAAATTAGACTTTCGAAAATGCGGCTTTAATACATGCGGCATAAACTCCAAATACCACCCTTGAAAGAGCTGTAATCGACCTCAGTAATAAACTTTGCAAAAGTACTAATGTAATATGTCGGATATCATATGAAATCATATCATTTTGAGCATAGGATACATGACAGATTAACGGAACGGAAGGGAACGGAACAATTCTGAGGAGCACGTTAGCGATACTCGGCCGAATCTTTTATTTATAGGTTATTTGAGTCACCTTCCGTAACGTGGTTATGTTCATGTAATTGTCATAGTCGAATATGATAATCAACTAGCGACCCCCCCCCCCTGGCTTCTCACGGTTGCAATACTGATACTATATACTACAGAATTTATTTACTAACGACATCACATTGCAAACTTCTAAAATTATCAGTGTTTCTTTACTATATTGTACATATTTTATATACAAAAACCTTCCTCTCGAATCACTCTATCCATTTCAAATCCATCAAAATCCGTTGCGTTGTTTTAAACATTTAAGTGTACAAAGTTTGTTTTATACTATGTAAAGATTACACGATAAAGGTTTAAAGTTTCTAAGTCTTATAATTGGGTCAGTAGTCAATAATTTAGAACACAGTTTATTTGTATAGCTATATATGTTATATAAGTATTACATAAGTATTTTTAATCTTTTGAAAGTAATTATTTTTATTATATAAACTTCAACATATATATTACATTACAAATAATAATAAACAAAAGCCTATTATTATATAAAATTATATAGTTTCAATATTTAATTTGAATATTACGAGTATAAATACATAAATTACCTGTAAATCAGGCATTAATTAAAGTCCATAAATAATATATTAGCAGTTATATTTTATTAGTGTAAATATTTATGCAAATAAAATAAGATTGTTATCTTAGTGTACTATAATTTTACGATCGCGTCGAAGACGGAAATTAAATTTTAGTAAAGATTATTAATATTCCGAAGTGTTTTTACTGTGTGTGAGTAGTATCAAAGTTAATTGAACGCAACGTTTTTGATGCAAAATGTAACATAGAATTGCAGATTTATCACATAAAAAATAGTTGTATTTAATATAATTAATCTAAAAAAATATAGCACAAAAATATGGTAGGAGAACATAAAAACGTCTTTATTATAATGCATGTCGTATTATGATAGTAAAATAACGTTTAGTATTTCTGTGTTATAACATATATTGTGTGACGGGACTCAAGCGCGTTGATGTCTTCGCTATGATCTTAGATTATCTGATAGTGTAACGAGTATAATGTATAATGTCATTTATTCTTAAAGATCTTTAAAGATTTTATATATGACTTTAACATATTATAATGATATGAAATAAATACCGCGTGGGCGTTGATTTGTTTGGTTGAAATGTGTAAATTGTAGAGTCATTAGTATTTATGTTTTTTTACAAGAATTTGTAGCATATCTTTTTGTCGAACGAATTAACGTTGGTGTATGAAAAAAGTTTTTAGTATATCCATATTCTTATCAGAAATACATACGGGCAAGTAACGTTAAATCTATACATAAACATAAGTCCTGCAAAAAGTTCGAACTCTAGTACCTAAAATGTAAAGTACATTGCGTCACCTGGAAGCATAGTAGGAATATTGCGGTTAAGCTCGTTTGATAGTATATATTATATTTATTTTACTATTCACTGTAACATAACAATAGCCTACAAAACTCACAACAAATTGTGTCGAAATATAAAAGTAGAGCAACACCATGAGATGTATATCTTTATAATATATAATAGAGTCGGTTGAATTGAACATTCACAGGTTGGTGATTTATTTTTATTGCTTATTTTAACTTTACGACCTCTACGATATTACGATATCATCAAAAAAACATAAATTTATCAAATTATATATATGTATATCATTTAATATCATATAAATAACCCAAATTAAAAAATGCGTCGTAGATTTTAACCTCCTTCTATGGGTATCGTGCCCCGTGTCTTATTGATATATTTCTATCTATTTGAACAGTACATTTAATTTCATAATGAAACTAGAGATTTGTTTATTATTTTACAAAAGTAACATATAACACGCTTGTTGGAATGAATGTATTTACGCTTGAGCATAAAACGTGTGTGTTAAATTAATAATAAATTCTATATACGGCAAACTTAATAAGTCTAAAGAAGCCTACGGAAAAAATATAGTTGGAACGAATTAAAACATTTATCGAAATATACGAAGCGATACAAGACAACACATAACCGCTCACCTGCCGCACATCCAAGGAAACACTTTATCACACTGGAACACTTCACAATAACACAATCACTATAATATCACCTCTCCATATCAACACTTGTATTGTATCACTTTATATCACTTTTCTAGAAAATGCCGCAAAAACTTTAACAATAGCAAATAAACGACAACCTCCTCGCGGCACAGACGGTTGTAAACTGAGGCGTCGCTAGATATCCCTTCTCCCTCCCACGGGCTATTGACACGTGCGTCTGAAAGAGACAGAGAATAATGGTTAGTTCGTATAGCGATTTTAGGCTTCGAAAAAGTTGTAGGGACATCGCAATGTTATCGAGTACAATGTACTTGTGAGAATGGATTTCTTATTGCGATATAAAAGTCGCCTTAATGTGACATAACTCAGAAAGTGCATGTATTCTTTTTTCTTGTTTATCATTTTAAATTTGTATTTTACTATTTTTTTCTGTCTATTTGATGATAAAGATTAAAATGGACGACTCTTTTTTAATCAAAGTCTCTACTATAATAATCGCTCAACATTATACGTAATTTTATATTATATTTAATTATTATTAATATTACTTAAATAATCAATCAACCAATCCCTTTAAGACAAATTGAAATAAGCTAGGCGAAATTTGTATATTATTGAATTTTTATTAGAATATCTTTTCGTAATTTTATATTTAATATATGTATAAAATGCTCTACAGCTTAAGCTTCAAATATTATATATGATTCTATAAAAGTAAATCAATAAACGAATTGTTATCATTTCTTACTTTTTAACAAGGATTGTCGCTTTAAAATTCTATTTTTACGATATTCATTTAATCTTGCTAATACATGAAATTAATGTGCGTGTTTGCATATTAATAATTTGATGTAGTAATAAAAACACTTACAAACCACACGTTAACTTTTCCGCATTAACCACACAGCTGAAATAGGTTTTACTTAAAGCTTTGCATATTTATGATTTATTTATTTTCAATTAAATATATTGTTATATTTAAACACCATTAATAAAAACGATTAATTCAAAACAGCAATTTCGGTAAGTAAACTTAAACTTATATTATGAATATTCTGTCTGCAAAACAATAAATCTTTCCTCAGGCTACAATTCAATTGGTCGATAAATATAATTATGTTCAACAATTGGTAGTAGCTTTTCATTTTAATGAAAGCTCATTAAAATGATGGCCCAGTGGTTAGAACGCGTGCATCTTAACCGATGCGGGTTCAAACTTAGGCAAGCACCACTATATATATACATATATATATATATAGTGGTGCTTGCCTAAGTGCTTGCCTATATGTATATATATATATATAGCCGAGCACGAGAGAGAGATTATAAACACAAATTAAGCATATATATATGTATATATAATATAATAATTTGTGTTTATAATCTCTCTCTCGTGCTCGGCGGTGAAGGAAAACATCGTGAGGAAACCTGCATGTGTCTAATGTCATCGAAATTCATGTGCATTCCATTAACCCTCATTGGAACAGCGTGTTGGAATATGTTCCAAAACTTCACTTTAATGGGGGCCTTATCTCAGCAGTGGTAAATGTACAGGCTGTTACTTTACTTTTTTACTTAACTTTTAATTTTAATTAATAATAAAAAATGTCATAAATGACTATTCAAATATTGTAAATATACTATAGAAATACCGAGCAGTCGATCAAGCGAAAATTACGGGAATCCCTGGGAACAGGCAAGTGAGAAAGACGGGTCGGGAAATGATTGTCTATCTGTTTGTGTAATGCGAACTGTGATGGAGCGTGACGATATGAATAAATAACTTGCCTGTGATTGATATTCCGTAAAACGATTATTAATGTGTGAATATGTAATCAGACTTTATTAAGATATGCTTTTTAATCTTGCTTATGTCATAAATGTCAACTTTATCACACCGAAACTGTTTATGCACTTATAACATTTTTTATGTTATTTTTTTATTTAGAATATTTACGATGGATTAAATTTTATTATCTTCTTCTACTAAATTATTTTTTTTTATTAATCAAAGTGTATGAATATAATAATATATATAAATTATAATATATATGTACTCGATATCGATTAGCAAATACACACCTAAATATATTTGGTCACCTTTCCCCCCTAGATATTAGCGCTGTAAGAAACATTAACTATTCCATAGATGCCTTATCAACCTTGGAAACTAAGATATTATGTCACTTGTGACTGTAATTACACTGGCTCACTCATCCCTTAAACCGGAACCACAATACTTAGTAATGGCGATGACGTTGGAATATATGATGAGTGGAACTTATCCCTAGCACACAGTCTTTTTTTATTGTTATAGGTTGGCGGACGAGCATATGGGCCAACTGATGGTAAGTGGTAAGAAATTTTAAGTATTCCTTACATCGTCAATGTGCCACCAACCTTGGGAACTAAGATGTTATATCCCTCGTGCTTGTAGTTACACTGGCTCACTCACCCTTCAAACCGGAACATAACAATACTGAGTACTGTTGTTTGGCGGTAGAATAACTGATGAGTGGGTGGTATCTATCCAGACGGGTAGATCTTACCATCAAGTAATTAGTCTGTTATGTTAAAATGCGTTGCAGTGTGTACCTGCATGTGTGATGTTTATGTGTGTGTTTTGCTTGACTGTAAACATTTATTATCATAATGAATTGTGTACTTAATAGTATAAGATAAGCTTGTATAATTGTCATTTAAGATAATATAACTTGTATTACATCTATAAAGTTATCTATCTATCTTAGTATTAATAAATCTCTTTAAGAAGCTTACCTTCGTTTGGAAAACTATTTCTTGTAATTTGTCAGTAAATTTTTTACTTAGACTTTTATGAGCTCCTAATCTAATCCAAAGCTCTGACAGTGAAGAATTATTAAAGGCAGTCGTATATATTCTACGCTTTATCCTTCTGATTCGTTAAGTAAGTACTACTCAAGTACACCGTGTTATAGAAGACCATGTTTAAAGTAGAACAAACTAAATATATCAAGCATGATAAGAATTAAAATGAAATGGCATCATAGAAGGCTATTATATATTTTTCATTATAGTATATAAATTCAGTCATTTGTCAATGTTAAACATCGAAAGATAACGTCGTGAGAAAACCTGTATGTTTTAGATAAAAAGCCGAGATGGATCAGTGGCTATAACGCTTGTGCTTAACTCATGATTGTGGATTCAAACTCAGGTAAGCATCACAGATTTTTCATTTGCCTAATTAAATTGTACATTACAGTGTACATTATATGCTTTACTATGAAATAAAACATCGTGAGGAAACCAACATCTGTCTAATTTCAATGAAATTGTGTCCACATATGTAACCACCAATCCGCATTGGAGTAGCGTGGTGGAATAGAGTTCCTAAGACTCTTCTTAAAGGGACTAAGACCAGCAGCGGGACAATTGCGAGCAGTTACTTTAACTCAACTAAAGACATCTACATCAAATATTATAAAGACATAGCAGGGATAAGCTTCACAATTATAATACCTTTTTAACCCTTTGTATCAAATACTGTTTTTATATTTCCTTTTCCCAAAAGTCCGAATCGTGATACGGCGCGCGTCAAAGGTTATTAAAATGTAAAATAAAAGGGATATCCTATTGAATTGAAAGCCATTCATTTATCGTTCATTCATCATTCATCGAGGCGTCTGGGACGTGATCGAGAGGCGGTCCTCGGGATGAGGGTACACGTAGCATCAATAAGTATCATCGTAATGTGTTTAGTAAAAATAAAATAAGGACACATTCTAAATATAGTCTTACATTTTAATATCAACAAACGCCCAAGTCGTATTCTATATTTTGAATTAGAATGTAATCTTTACTATGTGTATATGTATGTATTATTTAAATTTGCATTACTATATTGGATGAAATTGTGTTATATACCTGGAGTTATGAAACGTGACTTATATACTAAATAGTATATGATCATAAGTTATCATCATTTTAAAGCTGGATGTATTCTTTTTTACTTGGTGGTAGGGCTTTGTACTTCGTGGTAGGGCTTTGCCACTTGATGGTAGGGCTTTGTCACTTGGTGGTAGGGTTTTGTCACTTGGTAGTAGGGCTTTGTGCAAGCCCGTCTGGGTAGGTACCACCCACTCATCAGTTATTCTACCGCCAAACAACAGTACTCAGTATTGTTGTGTTTCGGTTTGAAGGGTGAGTGAGCCAGTGTAACTACAGGGACAAGGGACATAACATCATAGTTCTCAAGGTTGGTGGCGCATTGACGATGTAAGTAATATTTCATATTTCTTACAGCATCATTGTCTATGAGTGATGGTGACCACTTACCATCAAGTGGCCCGTATGTATATCGTCCGGCGAGCTATACCATTAACAAAAAATCTATTCAACGATACTGTTATTAAAAGTTAGTATATAGTTAAAAAGAGTATTACTTATATATATGGTATTTTATATAAATAGGTAATATAGAGAGGCAGAATAGTAAATAGACTGCATAAAGGTATGTGGTTACCACCTGTAGTTGATAGACAGTGTGCGTTCCTACGCATCACAATCAGTTGTTATAATTATTATTACAATTTATCAAGACGTTGCTTAGTGGTAGGGCAACTCATCATATAGTCTTCCACCAAATAGAAATATTTAGCAGCAACAGCCTGTAAATTCCTACTGCTGGGCTAAAGGCCTCCTCTCCCTTAGAGGAGAAGGTTTGGAACATATTCCACCACGCTGTTCCAATGCGGGTTGGTGGAATACACATGTGGCAGAATTTCTATGAAATTTGTCACATGCAGTTTTCCTCACGATGTTTTCCTTCACCGCCGAGTACGAGATGAATTATAAAGACAAATTAAACACATGAATCAGCGGTGCTTGCCTGGGTTTGAACCCGCAATCATCGGTTAAGATGCACGCGTTCTAACCACTGGGTCATCTCGACTCATATTAATAAGAGAAATATTTAGTACTGTTGTGTTTCGATTTGTTGGGTAAATACCTTAACCATGGCGATATTAGAATAAATAATTTTTTTGATTCGTCAACGTCTATGAGCAATGGTGACTGTTTACAATTAGGTGTCTCATAAATACGACTTTCTACCTATGCAAAAAATAATATGTGTTAAATTTGTCTTTACAGAATATATCTACTAAATACTTCTTGTATGAAATTACTGTAGAACTTACGAAAATTACTTTCTATTTTATACCTTGCAGTATTTGTTTGCCAGTTTAAATAACAAAAATTATTATACATATATATATTTCTTCCAAAAACATAATATTAATTACTTATAACACGCAAAATTGACGTGATCTTAAAACAATTATTTTTGAGTGACATAAAGTAAGTCTTAATACACATGTCATAAAGTCTATTTTAGTAAAAAAATATTTATGTATATTTTAATCAAAATCGTGTATTGATTTCCTCTCACCCCTCACTCAGGGTGTCAAGTATGTGGAAGGTGAGTGAACAATAGATTCAAGGGTTTTCTTCTTTATTCCATGTCCTTGGGTTAAGTTTGTTATCTTAAAAAATGTACTTGCGGCTTTTCAATAAGGTCTATGTAGGTACTGTAATTGGTGTCTATGATTCAACCTTAGTCATCGTTATTATATATTTTTTAATTTAGTAGAATAAAAACCCTGATAAGACATCCATCCACGATTCACATATTCCCATATACTCTTATTATTATTAAACTATGTTAACAAGACATTCAAACTCAACTCAAATAACTTTATTCAATATAGAAGTATTACACTTTCTTCTTGATGATCATTTGAAACAGTACCACGGGTTCGGAAAAGAAAATACCCTGCCCTGAAAAGAACCGGCGAAAGAAAATCAGCAGGTTTTTTTTCGTAGATATTTTCCAAATATCGAGTTCCAACGAATAAAAATAAAAAACATGGCAAATATCCCGTAATTAATAACTGTAATATACTAAGAACAAATAACGTAATTATATTACCTCCTCCTTAAAAGGGAGGGCTTAGTGCAGCACTAGGAAAGTTACAGTCTAAGTAAGTATAAAACATTCAGCTCGTTATCAAAATTAAGAACTGTGTAATTATAGTAAGGCGCTTGAATCACCCCTGTATTTATTTTTATTTCCACCAGTACTTTTAGCCCTAAACACGTGCCCTTTGTATAACGATGAATTTTAATTGACTACGAAGGCTTGACGACAGCAATACTATAAATCATTAGACTGATCAAGCAAAATAATGTTATATTACTAGTGAATATTGTAAATAAATAAAAATTTTAACAAAAAGAAAAACCGACTTCAAACAAAACACTATTTTAAAACAAATGAATACGCACGAAAAAGTAATATAAATAATTCCGTATTCAACATATTTTTAGAGTCCTCCTAAGTAAAGTAAAATGAAAAATATTAGACTACTTAAAAGTCGATTTACAATTATATAATGTAGTTATAATTATTGGTATATTTGGAGCCGGTGTCAGCCACGGTGCCCTTGCCCAACAATCAAAAGAAAGAAGCGATACGAGCCCCTTGATTGATCCAGTATATTAATTGTGTAAAAGGTAATTTGTAAAAAACATATTTGTTAAAGTATTCTCGTATTGTTTTTTGATAGATATACTGTAGGGTTTTATTGGCTGACACCGACTCCAAATATAACAATAATTATAACTACATTATATAATTGTAAATCGACTTTTAAGTAGTCTAATATTTTTCATTTTACTTTACTTAGGAGGACTCTAAAAAATATGTTGAATACGGAATTATTTATATTACTTTTTCGTGCGTATTCATTTGTTTTAAAATAGTGTTTTGTTTGAAGTCGGTTTTTCTTTTTGTTAAAATTTTTATTTATTTTTTGATTTTAAGTGAAGCTGATGTTGACTAACTATTTTTTATTAATATAGATAGATTAAGCGTTCCGTTTATATGAGTCAGAAACTACTTCGAGGACAATTTCAAAGGAAACTTGCGAAAAAAGGAAAAATAGACTTTCAAAAATGCGGATTTAATACGTCATGCGGCGTAAACTACAAGGTACCACCCTCGAAAGAGGTGTAATCGACCTCAGTAAAAAACTTTGCAAAAAAGCTATTATATGTCGTACATCATATGACATCACATCATATGCACAAAATTTGATTAAAGACAGTAAGAAATTCTGCCCCAAATCGCACCCTAACTGTAAGCTGTTTAGGAGTTCCGTCAATACATAGTATAAAACAAAGTCACTTTTTCTGTCCCTATATCTTTAAAACTACGCAACTGATTTTAATGCGGTTTTTTTTAATAGATAGTGTGATTCAAGGGGAAGGTTTGTGTATATAATACATGAACAATATAGGAAAGAAACACTGACAATTTTAGAAGTTTGCAATGTGATGTCGTAAATAAACAAATTCTTTAGTATATTTAGGATCAGTATTGCATCCGTGAGAAGTCGGGGCGGGTCGCTAGTTGATTATAATATTTGATTATGACAATTACATGAACATAACCACGTTCCGGAAGGTGATTCAAATATCCAAGTAACCCATAAATAAAAGATTCGACCGAGTATTGCTAACGTGCTCCTCAGAATTGTTCCGTTCCCTCCCGTTGCCTTAATTTGTCATGGATGCTGTGCTCAAAACCTTACCAAATTTTCACCAAACTACGCTTAAAGTATATCCTTTATAATAAAAAAATCATAATCAAAATTGTGCCAACCAATTTGGAGTTATTCACCTATTTGTCGCGCATATACATAAGGCAAATTTAAGACTTATGTCGTTTTCATACGGATACCATCATCGGAAAAAAATAAAAAAAAAATGGGACCCCACGGGAAGCACTACCTTTCAAACAAAAAAAAATTATCAAAATCGGTCCACCCAGTAAAAAGTTATGAGGTAACAAACATAAAAAAAAAAAAAAAAAAAAATACAGACGAATTGATAACCTCCTCCTTTTGGAAGTCGGTTGAAAACGTTAACGAATTAATTAATTACCAGTATTTTATATTACTACTAGCGACTATTTAGCTGATACTAAATATACTACCGATTTTCTTATTGTTTCTTTACTATATTGTCCATTTATTATATACAAAATCCTTCCTCTCGAATCACTTTATATATTAAATAAAACGCATCAAAATCCGTTGCGTGATTTGATAAATTAAAGAATACATAGGGACAGACAGATTCGAATTTGTTTTATAATGTGTAATGATGATGACTAGTATTTTATATTACTATGTAAAATCATGTTAACTTAGTATTGAATTTAGTAAGTTTTTTTCATGATTTTATATGTATTACTATATCATGAAAAAACCGACTATAGCTGGTTCAAAGTCTGGTTCCTAATGTGCTTATTTACCTCTCAGGTTAAGAATACAATTAGAGAAAATGCATGTGCTAAATGATATTCGGCCTTAAATTTATTTATCAATACCTCATCGGCCCACGTAGTGTTTCCAAGCCAAGGTTCAAATCTTCAAAAAGACTTATGGACCAACAGTGGCTCATTTGGGGCTTTTCAACCGACTTCCAAAAGTAGGAGGTTATCAATTCGTCTGTATTTTTTTTTTTATTTTACTTTATGTTAATACGTATAGTAAAAACATATCGGGTTATAGTAATTTTATTTATACAGGAGCGAGGTACACGCTGCTATAATTTTATTGTATTGAGTATGAATTTAAGTTCGTACGTGTGTTTACGAAATATACTGTATGGCGACGTTCATTGCGACATACCTCATATAGAACGAATTACGAATTTTGTAAATAGCCTTGACACCTGACATTTTGTCTTTACACAGATTATCTATAAACATTTCAATGTACAACCTTTTTGTATTTATTTGCTAATACTCATTTATTAAAGTTGATTGGCATATACAAAAATCCGCAAACTGAGAATGTACTTATATACACACATCAACATTGTCTAGGGATATTTTGAATTTACTCAATTATTTCAAAATTTATTAAAGATAACATACAACATGTTTATATTTTTATAAAGCCCATTTATCTGACTATACTCCAGAATAAAAAATAAATCATATTATTTTGCGTAAAAAAATTTATCCTTAAATAAAGAAAAATCGTAAAATAATGGTAAAACTAACAATTAATGTTTGTCTCAAGAAAATGTGAAAAATTTAGAAAAGTTATTGTTTTTAACAGTCATATGAAAAATCAGTAGTCTGTAAAACTATCCAGGACATTTATAACGTCCTGCAACAATTTTTCATACTTTGGATTAAGTTATCCAAGTCTTGCTGCGGTATATTGTCCCAGGTCCGACTAAGATGCAAAAAAGTGGCTCATCCGTCGCAATATTTGCAGGAAAATTCCTCGAAGCCCTTCTTTGGAGTATGGCCCACGCGTGCTCTATGGGGTTTAGGTCAGGTGATTGAGTGGGACAGCCTAAGACCGATACGTCTTGTTCCTACAAGCATCTCGTCACCACTCCCGCTGTGTGCGGACGGGTGCTGTCGTGCATGAGCGTGAATTCTTGGGCCATTTTTAGTCTATGGGGCTAAATTATTGGCACAAGCATCTCGTTACGACATTTTTTGGCCGCCATGGTGTTTCTGATCCAAACGAGGCCTGTTCTTCCACCAAGATAAATTCTCGCCCAAACCATAATTATGCCGCCGTGGTATGAATGGACTTTCTGAAGATGTTGCAAGCGGCTACCATGACCAGGGAATCGCCAAACACATACGCTACGTGTATCGGGATGGAAACCGAACCGGGACTCATCGGTAAACAGCACTACAGACCACTGGTTATCATCCGAGAGCAAATTTACACGAACCCACTCTAGTCGTCGTCCACGATTTCCTCGGCGTAGTGCTGGAGTACGAAATGGCCTGCGAGCATGAAGGTTAGCTTCATGCAGCCTTCTCCTTACAGTTTGGTCACTCACAAGCAACTGGTCCTCTGGCTGAAGCCTCTGAACCAATTGAAGTGCCGTAACATTTGGTTCTCATTTCGCGGCAACTTGCAAATATCGGTCTTGTCGCTGATCGGTTATGCGCTTCCCACCTGGATATCTTTCAGTCACTTCACTAGTAGCACGGTAGCGTGACCATAACCTAGATATGACGTTTTATCTTGTTCCAATCTCCTCAGCAATTCTCTGTTGAGTAGTCCCAGCTTGGAGCATGCCTCCTGCCCTTAGCATTTCTTCTCTCGTTAAATGGCACCGCTGCATGATGCACACAATAGGTTTAACTCGAAATTAATCGATAACTTGTTATAAAACTTAAATTTGACACAAAAAAATATCTTAATATGACGGTAGGTAAACGTAACCTTCGGCTATCGCTAACATTATGTCGCGTAAAATTTTTATTTTTATTTATTTTTTTCAAATTCAAATTTAGAATCGTCCAAGAAGGTTTATAAAATAGTCTTTCATCAAAACATTTTAAAACCGGATATGATTTTTTGAGTTTAAGAATTTTATACAAAATATCCCTAGACGGTGTTGATGTGTATAGTTGTGTTTCGTTTATCTGATTTTATTTAGTATTGGACAACATCACATACATTACTCTGATCCTAATGTAAGTAGCTCTATTAACATAAGAATTAACAACATTAAATGCTTAAATATAAAACTTAACTAAAACTAGTTACTGTATAAATCTTGACCGCGTGGAATGGTGGCAAGAATGCTAGCAGCATTTCCCCGTTGAATCGCAATTCCGATCCTCTGGGCAAAAAACGAACCAGCCCTCCTGTCACCAGTGGAGGCAATGAGGCGATGTGTTATACTTTTGATGAAGCTTTTTGCACCACTACTCCAAGGGCCAAGCGTTTCGACAGCAGCTCTGGTGTTATGGAAAATCATAAGTAACGACGGTACCACAAATACCCAGATCGAAGACAACATAGAAAACGAATGAATTTTTTCTACATTTACTCGACCGGGAATCGAACCCGGAACGTCGAAATGGCGTGCCCATGAAAACCGGTGTATAGTTTCGACTACGGACATTATCATTTGCAAACATTGAAATTAATAGTCAAGATATTCTTTACTCAAGGAGACTCATTAAAGCACTTTTGAATCGCCATTTACATAAAGAACATTCTATCGAGAAGAACCGGCGAGAAACTAAATTAGTTACTCTATATACGTTTCATTGGCTATTATAGTTTTAGTTTTATTTTTACAAAATTAAGGAGGAGTTCAATCATTCGTCGCGTGTTTCCGTCATTAGAACGTTATTGGTTAATGGCCACCTATTACTCATAAGCGACCAATGAAGGTTTAGATCCGATCTAAATAGTTAATCTAATTATTTATGTTCAAATGTTTGTTAATTTATTTCATAAATGTTTATACTAAAATTTCGACACACTTATAAACACCAACTCGTTATGGGCCAGCATGGTGAATATTTCTAACTGCCTAAAAGGTCAAGGTTGTTTGGTTGGTACCATTAGTACGTTTTTGACCGTTAAACTAATATTGTTGTATTTTGTTTTAAAGAGTGAGTTAACCAGTACAATTAGGCATATACAGGCACAAGGCACATAAAATTATATTTCCCAAGACGGGCGGTAGGTGGTTATAATCAACAATACCATCAGCTAACTAAAAGAAGTATTTTTTAGGCTCTGATATATTGTTTAGCAATGTTATAAAGCTATGCAAAGTGTATCAGTATTCCTACTTTTCCTACTAAGTGTTACGTTTGGCGTAGTGGGCTATAGCTTAGGGGCTCGGAGCGGACCTGCGACCCAAATCAAATCTGCTACTTTCACATCTCTTGATCTCGATCCTATATAGATGAATTGTTGACAAATACGTTTATGTTCCAATAAAACGTGTTCTGTATTTATTTAAGTTTAGTATTTTCAGACGAAATAAGATGTCAATTTCATTGAGATTAAGATTTCCTTCTAAATACGTATAAACTGTTTACAGAGTTGCATTTTTTGTAAGATATCTATCTTAAATACAAATTGAAATCCTCATTGGTATCAAAATACAAGGATATATATATTTAAAATAAACAGAATCAGAATACACTTAATCAAATAGACTTTAGAGTCGAGATGGCCCAGTGGTTAGAACGCGTGCGTGATTGCGGGTTCAAACCCAGGCAAGCACCACTGATTCATGTGCTTAATTTGTCTTTATAATTCATCTCGAGCTCAGCGGTGAAGGAAAACATCGTGAGGAAACCTGCATGTGACAAATGTCATAGAAATTCTGCCACATGTGTAATCCACCAACCCGCATTGGAACAGCGTGGTGGAATATGTTCCAAACCCTCTCCTTAATGGGAGAGGAGGCATTATCCCAGCCGTGGGAAATTTACATGCTGTTACTTTACATTTACGTTTTAATAAATATAAAAAAAAAAATAATATACACAAGTAATTTTTCTAATGATCGACTACTAACTTATTAAATTATCATTAAATGATATAAAACAACAATGTACGTTAATTATAAATGTTTATTACGATGTAAACTTATTTCTTCCTTCCTAACAGGCATCTAATCTAGATAAAAGCCTACACAGCCAGTCGAAGTCTTCCATTATCTTGATCAACGATTCGTAGCCATCAATTAACCAACCTGTCTAAACATATATATATTTACTTAACAACTAAAAAGTCGTATGTAAGTAAGTATATATTTTTGGTTTGTTGTTTTAAAGTAACAAGTAAAACTGCGATAAATGATTTTTTTTATGACCTTTAAGAAAGGAGTGCGCTCTTTTCTTGAAGGTTCCCATGTCGTATCGGTTCGGAAAAACCGCCGGCGAAAGCTGGATCCACAAAGTAAAGCTGAATTTATAATCGCTTTACCAGTATGTAGGTGTTGTTTATATACTTGTCATAGATGATGGTACCTCTGACTAGTTACCATCTATCATCGTATATTCTAACAAAACAGCAATACCTCGTATCGTAGGGTTCTGGTTTGAGATGTGAGTGGATACAGTGCCTTAAGAGTATTTAAGATATAAGCATGGTTATTTTTTTTAAGCAGCTGTATTTTTGACAGCTTGATCATTTTAAGTTGGTTAGACCATTAGCTCATAGATATTATTTACGATTTTTACATATTTGATACGTTGGTTTTTTTTTTATTGATGTTCGTGGACAGGCGCTTAAAAAACATTGGCGTCTTCAATATTAACCTTTCATTAAAACAACAATGTGCCACAACCCATTACAAAACTTATTACAATTAAAATGATTGTAGGTTAAATTTAATTTTAATAAAATGTCTAGAGTCCGTTTTTATCAGATTGTTGTTTTGCTATAACATTCAATTCTGAACTATCAACGCATCTCCGACAACATCTATTTTTTATATGAATTCCATAATATATTTATCGACCTATTTCTAAGTACTAGACTGTGTGTATGAAATTTAATTACGATCGGTTCAGTGGTTTAGTCGTAACGATTAAAAATTCAGTGTTTTTTCATTTATAATATAATTTAATGAAACTTTATTAAAGTATGTTTCTTACGTAGACTTGAACATATTTTATCGGTTTTCAACCGACTTCGAAAAGGAGGAGTTTATCTATTCGTCTGTCATTATTGTTATGTTTGGAGTCGGTTTCAGCAGTGTACCTATCAAAATACAATACGAGAATACTTAAAGAAATATGTTTTTTACAAATTACCTTTTATACGATAATATACTGGGTCAATCAAGGGGCTCGTATCGCTTCTTTCTTTTGAATGTTGAGGCGCGTGCCCGTGGTTGACACCGGCTCCAAATATAACAATAACTATAACTAAGTTATATAATCGAAAATTGACTTTTAAGTAGTCTAATATTTTTCATTTCATTTTACTTAGGAGTACTCTAAAAATATGTTGAATACGCAATTATTTGGATTACTTTTTAGTGATTATTTATTTGTTTTAAAATAGTGTTTTGTTTGTAATCAGTTTTTCTTTTTGTTAATATTTTTATTTATTGCAACTATTCCAACGACCTATCTAATTCCACACTGAGTTTATGTACTACTCAATCGTAGTTGCCATGGTAACCGATATTTATTACTTAGGGGATTTCTCTTTAAACTTATATTAATAAATAAAATGATATGATATGCATACAATTTACTCAGGAATAATGTAGGTTGGATATTTAGTCTCGGACATTACCCTCCACCCACCCACTACCCACTACGCACTACCCACCGCCCCCTTCACATACAAACAAAAAAAATACCTATTTATTAGTATATATAGAATAGCAATTTGCAGTGATAGGTTGAGATATTTTTTTTAATTAGGCACATAATGTTAGGTTGAATTCATCTGATACAGATCTACCCACATGTATACATAATAAGATGTCATGGCTGGCAAATTATTCACAATGTCATGGCTAATGCTTCACAATATCAATGTCATGGTCAACGGTGACCACCTACCATCACGTAACTCATTCCCTTATCTGCCTACCATTAAGAACAAAAGAGCAACACAACGTTCCGTATAATAAGCACTATTTATAGAATATGAGTCTATAACAATACTGTTAATTCTAGATAAAAAAGATAACGCAACGCTGTTATATTGCGGCTTGACGGATAAAAAATTTACCTCCGACAATATTTCGAAGCCATACAGAATGTTTATGGAGAATTAAACGGTTTTTATTAATTATATACATAAATTCCTTCCGTGGATTTGTATAACTTTGTGTTTACAAAAATCATATTGTATCGTTAATTATATGTTTTATTGTACATTAATACATAATGAAAAAAATCGTTTTTATTTAAAAAAACGTAATACAGACACTAATAAATAAAACTGTTTATATATCATTGACTGCGAAATCCAAGTATTAATTATTTATTTACTTATATACTTTAAAAACTCTTCGATATCTGACATACTGATTTGATATGTTATGTTGCTTTGTTCAGTTGTACATATTAATTGCTTGTGATGATATATCTACATATATTATACATATAACCTTCCTCTTAAATCACTCTATTAATATAAAATGCATTTAAACAACTTGTTTTGCGTAGCTAAAAGGATCTTAGCGTACAGACGGCGGGAAATAGTTATGATTTATACTTATCTGCACGATAACATAAAAACCTTTTACTGAAACTTATTGCTACTTCTGGCATATATTTATTTGTATATTTATAAATAAGACATTTCTTAATTAAATAATATCTAGAATTCTAGACAAGAAATATTGTTTTTATTAATTTAATTGATATATATCTTTAACATATACATATGTATGATAAAGATATAACAATTTTGGTTCCAGCATCAAGAATAGTTTTCGTAATTTTCCCGCCAGTAATATTTTTTTAAAGTGTTGCCAACTTCAAAATCATAACGAACAAGTGAAACACATATGTATTATTTTATACAGCCATTCTTTTTTCCGCTCCGTAAAAATATACATCACACTAGACAGTTTCTGATAGTGTTGAGTGAAAACTGCAATTAAAAGTGGCACGTCGCGTCCCCGTATCTCTCGCAAACATCTGCACAGCATCCGTCTCGAGCGAGAGCCCACCTGAGAGGTGAATACAATGACTTGAATTTATTTAAGATTTTTATTTTCTCATTAATAATTATATTAGAGTATAATATATATATATATCAATATTCATATTGGTATTTGTGAGGTAAGACTGGACTATCCATCTGGTAAATAAATTAATTACAATCCATATACGCATATGTATTGATTTATATATTATTTTTTGTATACTCTGTATAAAATGTTCACTATTCAGTAAACCCTTTGATGTAAAATATTTAAACATATTACTAACTAGCTGTGCCCGCGACCTTGTACGCGTTTAATAACGCGTTTAACAAAAACATATATTATTGTAGCCTAAGTTACTCCCTATTATATCAGTTATCTGACAGTGAAAGTCAAATCATAATCGGTCCAGCCGTCCCAGAGATTAGCCGGAACAAACAGACCGACCGACAGACAGACCGACAAAATTGTAAAAAATGTTATTTTGGTATATGTACCGCGTATAAATATATATGCATTGAGTCAAAAAGAGCTACTTTAATATTACAAACTGTCTCTAAATAAGTATTTATATTAAGCTATGTTTATAATGTAATAATTAATCTGCTAGTAATAATCAACTATTAATCAAATAAAATATAAAATAAATTTATTTAACATTAACTATAAAAAACTCATCGTGATATAATCAAAACATAATCAATAATTTATTAATTTATGCATCCTTTTCTCTCATAAATAAATACTATTACAAGGTATTTGTTTTAAAACAGTCGCAGTAATGATAATCGTTAAATTTAAGTACCATTTTATTTCATTCTGTTAACTTAGTGTCGTACTGTATGATGTTAAATGAGATAAAATTACGATATCTCAAACATTGTTTGTTTTGTGAAGGTGTAAGGATATAATATAGCTATCAAAACATACCAGTGATTTGGTTATAATTATAGTAAAATAAACATAGTAATTTTAAAGACTGGCCATCCCACAACTGGACGAAAGTCCTGTCTTTTTGAGGGGAGCCTTATACTACCTGGCAATGACAATACGGGTTGGTGGATAAACAACTTTCTTTTTGAATGTATTTCAGGTTTTTTCGATGTTATCCACAACAGTGCGATTTTCAAGACATTTTCTACCTCGCACAACCCTGTGGAACCAGCTTTCGTCCGTGGCTTTTCCTGACCGACCTGATGATAATACGACCTGGGAAACTTCTAGCAAAGAGCGTACTCGTTCCTTAAAGCACACTCATTATTAGGGATATAGAAAAAAGGACATAAGCTAAATAAACTTCCCAGCTAAAAAAACAAATATATAGAAAACTAGTTTCGTTAAATTTGATTCGTTTTATTCTTCAGCTTTCTATTTAAGTTACAGATGTAATAAGTATCAAAAGATTTGATAAAAACACAGTGCCCTCGTGTTCCCGGTGGTCTTATCTTCACATATCGTCTCGAGTTACACTATCGGACCCAACCTACGCTTCCATAAAACTGTATCAATAAAATTGACAGAAGCCGAGTTTTTTTTACGTTCATTCTATATTTTTAATCTGTGCTCTTTAATTACGAAGTTGTTACATCAATATGATAGTACAATATTGAATAGATAAACTTAATTAATAAGAAATGTTCCGATATGTTTGTGTGTGGATGACAAAATCAAAATCGAAATATACTTCATTCAAGTAGGCTTCTTCTCGATAGAGTCTACATTGAATCGGTGGTAGATTTTGAGTTTAATATAAATATATGTAATGAGGCTTAAATACCTATCTATTTATTTAATAAATATTCCAGAAATAATAGTCTCATGCTTCTAAATTAAAAAACGAAGGACTTCCGAGTACAAAGTTTCAATCCTCATTTCACTCCTTAGGAGTAAAATTTCCTAAATTCCTTTCTTAGAAGTTAGTTTAGCTTTAGTGGTGTACTCAATAAATCGATTCTACTCACCTAATTTTAACCATAATAGTTTACGTTCGGCTATGATGAATCAGTCAGACAGGACTTGCTATTTCATAAACATATATATAGAGATATACACAATAAAATATCCGTCTTTTTTATTACTCAATAAGATTTTCGCTATATAAGATAATGTTTTATTGTTTTTAAAGTAAAAAATAATCGTTATTCGAAGATGGCGGCACACGTTTGAATGTTATGTAGGAATTACATAACGACGGGTTCCAAGAAACTTGAACAACATAGCTCCTGGCCACATGTGAGGCCGTGACTGCTGTACTAATATCAATTATATACATATATGTCATGAATTTAAATAACAGAACATTTACTTATACTGTAAATTAATAACTTATATTGTAAATTAATTAAGATACTAGTTCCACAATATACTTAATCTATATTAATAGTATAAACCTGAAAGTAACTCTTTCTGTCTGTCTGTCTGTCGTTCTTTCACTACCAAATCGCTGAACCGAATTGGATGAAATTTAGTATGAAGAAAATTTGAACTCCAAGATAGGGAATAGGCTAGTTTTTTGAGTAGCACATGATAACCAACACCCTAAAACTAGTTTAATATAAATTAAATTGATAAAAAATATTTATTAACATTATGTCCTATAATAACTATGACCAGTAATCATCAGGTGTTTTTTATACATATAGTGACCCTGGTAGAACACCATGGTGACTATATATAAAAGATACGACCGAAAGTAGAACAGTTGCACAACCTACAATAAGGCACGTAATGCTTATTTAAGGTGATATCAATTTCTTGTCAGAGAAACCCGATATCTTTTGGGGGTCTTATTCGGGATACGAGCCTGGAGTCTGCAGCTGTAAAAGCTTTCCACTAATCAAACTAGTAGATTATAGTATTGTTGCTTCTATCTGTAAAGGTAAAGCTTGTTATATTAAGCAGTTAAACTTAATTAAATTTACTGTGAAACTAAATAATAATAAATATTAGACAACATCACATACATTACTCTGATCCCAATGTAAGAAGCTGAAGCACTTGTATTATGGAAATCAGAAGTAACGACGGTACAACAAACACCCAGACCCAAGACAACATAGAAAACTAATGGTAATCTACATCGACTCGGCCGGGAATCGAACCCGGGACCTCAGAGTGGAAACCCATGAAAACCGGTGTACACACCACTCGGCCATGGAGGTCGTCTAATAATAATAATATTTAACACGATAATACTTTGATATTTAAAACAAAAAAAATAATTATACAATTTATATATTTTATCTTTGATACTGTGATCAGACACACGTTAAGCAATATTTCTAAAATTCAAAAGAATAAACAGTTTTTAATCCCTTTTTATTACACAGAACAGACTTATAAGAACGTTTTATTAATTCAACCGCTTTGGCAGAATCGTGTTACACCCAGAGCGTAAAAAAAAAGACTCAATTTATAAAAAGCTAACATCACAAATCGCTTTAATGGTTCCTTATCGGGCCGATTAGCAATACTTAATTGCCCACAATAATTCATAAGATAACACTAAGGCTTGTATTTCTTTTGATCATGCGCCGTATATGTATTTCAACGATATAAGTCGCGTGGACTTAAGTAACAGTTAGTATCCCATACCTTCTTAACTTAACAGGATTACATTGCTTAACTAGCTTTTGCTCGCGACTTCGTTCGCGTGGACTTCAGGTTCGTCCCGTCTAGTCTAGTAATCGCTTAAAATCGCTTCGTAAATAAGTCATTATTTCTCGTACAAAGTAAAGGATAAAAAATGGTTATTCTGGGTTATTCGTAAGAGATAAACATAGACCATCACGGACTTTTTTGTAGACCTTTTTAAGTTGTACAATACTGTAGTACATTGTTTTGATCTATCTTGTAGGATTCAGTCAGCGTTTGCAATGTAAGCGCAAAAAATGTGTTTTTTTACGACCTCACATTAGAAACCTCAAAAATTGTAGCCTATGTGTTATTCTGATGTATAAGCTATATTGTGGTAAAGTTTCATTCAAATCTATTCAGTAGTTTTTACGTGAAATAGTAACAAACATCCATACATCCATACATACAAACTTTCGCCTTTATAATAGTAGTAGGATGATTGCACAATTCGTTATGGATGGTTTATTCTATAATGTATTGTTTATACGTTGTCATTGTAACTATATTGCTGTTAAACTTTGCGTTTCAGTAATTAAGCTGGTATTCAATGGGATCTTTTTCTTTTAAGGAATAATTAGAGTATTTTATATTATTTCAGGGACTTACTAAAATACATCATTGTTCTCTATATTATATTACTAGAAATATAATTTAAAATATATATAAACGTTTATTTGTACATATTGGTGTAACTAACATTAAATTATATTTTAAATGTTGAAAAAGAGTACCTACTGAGTTTCTTGCCGATTATTTTCGGTAGAATCTGCATAACTGTTGGTAACTTCACTTAATATAAATAGTAAAAGCCTACTTGAATAAAGTACCTAAATTTTGATTACGATTTTGTAGGTCAAATACAATAGTATCAAATACATTTTGTGAATTTAAATGAGCTATAATTTCTGTTTTATACATCGTTTTATGTCCTGCAACAAAACAAAATATCTTGTGTTTAAGAATTTTAGTATAAGCTTTAAACTATATATTAAAAATTCGATCTTAAATTTGTTTACACATATCTAATGTCGTATTAACTAAGTTATATGCCTGATATATATAAACAAAGGCGTGCAAATATGTACGTGTATAAAAGCTATAATGGCTGAGAGTGCCTACAGGCACGATAGGTCAGCCGATCACAAAGGTCTAAGGTTCGATGACCGGTGCTGATCTCGTGGGCTCTTTGCGTACAATGGCCAATATGTACATGTATACTTGCATACTTGTATATGCGAAAGTGTTTCTTATTCTTTTGTTGAAATTATCAATACAATTGAATATATATTTATTTGTATTGAAAGTAATTCAACATATTTATGTAATCTAAAGATAAACGTTTAATTCGGTCATTATGTGTGAAACAAATAATTGAAGGTAAGAGATATAGAAGTATGAAACATACATATTAGTCAAGAGTTAAACATATATATATATTGTAATAATTGTGCACTTAACTGAATATAAACGGATCGAAATAAGTACTTCATCAACAGAAGCTGGCTGGGTAGCATTTCTCTCTTGAATTAAAATTCCCTGGGCGATAGAAATTGAACCAGATTCTTTCACTAGTAGAAACTTATTATATAATAAATAAAACTACATATTTGTAATAATTTTTTCAAGGTATTTTAATTAATAGAATCAAAATATACTTTATTAAAGTAAGTTCAATAGTGCACTTATGAATCGTCATGAGGTGTTGAATTAAATGTAATGCTATCACTGGTTTGAAAAGACTACATTTTCTACCCTATATATCATACAGAGATAGACAGACAATTTGTACTTAACGAACAAAAATTGCTATGTATATATTGTTTCAATATGATGTACAAATTTTTCATGATATGATATGATGTCCAACTTACTAAAGGAGGTTCCCAATTAATTTGTAATTATTTGTAATATGTATATTATATCAGTACTTCGTCTCATTTTTTGTCAATGTAACAAAATTGAAAAGCAAATACCACCCTAAGGGTGAACTTTTTTTATGTTCTCATTTTTTTTCTTATTATTATCTTATAATTAACTTTCGGGCGCGTTTGAATTTAACAAAAAAGTAATTGTACCAGTGAAAGTCCCGTCAAAGTTGGAACAAAAAATCTTATTTTGGTATATCTACCATGTACATAACATATATACATATGCATTTAATAAAAAGCGGTATTTTTTAATATTAAAAAGAGACACTCCAATTTTATTTCCTGTATATATATACCAATTATATGAATTCTTTTTTTTTTCTTTTTAATTATTTAATTTGTAAGCACGAGATGCAAATCCCGATCGAACCTTTGTCAAAATGTAACGCGACCCTGCTCTGACCACACAGAAGCCACACCAATCATTTACGTTTGTAAGAGCTCGCGTCAACTTCGATAAACTTGGGAGCTTGGAGTTTTTTACCGATTGGTAAAAAAATAATCGTATTTTAAGACTCTCCTTATATAGACGTGTATGGTGTCGATCGATCTCCCTTGTCACGATAAGAATTCTGCACTCTGATATACGATACGATGTTTGAATCGAATATTTCGCAGCTCCTTTTGTTTTGGGTATATCGACCAACGTGCATTGATATAGTGTGCTTGTATTGGCTCAAAACTATGTCATTAATAAGACAAGGGGGTGATATAGTCAATTTGATGACTCCCCAGGTAAAATAAAAGGTTAAATAAAAATCAATAAGGGATTAGGGGTTGCTCAACAGTGGGACACTACAACTTACTAGCGATTTTTACAATGATTTTTCACAATTATAATATTTACTTACACTTCACACTACGTTTCACAATCTTAACCTTTAGTTTCTTCGATTAAGAATAAATGCTACGATAATATTTATTAACTTACCACACTTACAGCTACAAAGATAATTAAAAAAATATATATTAAACATTCAACTAAATGATAATAAAAATAAAAATTATAAAGATAAACGGACACTAAATCCCAGATACAGATAAAAAGTAATATCAATCCCAAGCATTTATTATACACGAATAATAATTAACAAAAGAAATGCTTGATGCGCATAGAAGACAATCTATAATCGGCAACGCTTTCCACTTTATCAAAACTTCTTACTTTTACACTATGCTTAATTTAATTGGCAAACAAAATAAAAAAAACTTTGTTTTTCTATTGAAGACGATAGGTACCGATTAACTTACTGGTACTTCTCAGTAGTATCCACGCTATCGTTGTTTCGTATCGAAATTCAATCATTTAAATGCCGTTTCGAAAGCTTTTAAGAGTAAACTTGAATAGTAAGTATGTTTTGATTTAATTTTAAGTAAGCCAGGGTCATATTTTGCAACAGAATTTTACTTACTTATTTTTCTATAGTTCTGTAATTGACTGTAATTAAACTGTACCGTACAGTCAAAGTCATAATTTTTTATACAAAATAGAAGTGATTGCACTTTCTTATTGATTGTCAAAAAATCTACCACCGGTACGGAAATTTAACTCCTCAGACCTGAGAAGAACCGGCGAAAGGAACTCAGCGGGGTCAATATTTTTTTTTCGTATCATTTTACATATACAATATATATTTTTAATAATAATTGGTTCTCAACAGACATTTGTAGGATATAACTTGTTGCGTTCAGATCGCTAGGTTCCCATCATTTGGTCGGTGCATAATATCACGTGATGTCCACCAAAAAGTTTCGATTTATTTCTACAATAGAATACGAATCAATAGTAACGCTAGCTATATTCAAATAAGAATTTTAATTGATAACTTTTTCCTACTTTTTATTTTTTCGTTACGACAGAAGTGTGCTGTAGAAACTAAAGATCTTCACAAACAATATAATTGACCGTAAAATATCATTTTTAATTGCATAGTAAAAGTTTGTTTGACCCAACAGTGATGTTTTATGTGACGATTGTTGTATTTATTTAAAACCTCAATACGCTGATGCTGAAGTCAAAAGTTATCTATCTATATAAAGATATGTACTATTGTGGACCTTTTGTAGTTTTTTTTAAGGTTTACAATTTGTTAGTACAAAATTTGGATCTATTTCGTAAGTTTTACCCGGCGTTTGCAATGTGTAGTGCAAAAAAATGTATTTATTTACGACATCACATTAAAAACCTGTTAAAACGTCAATATTTCTCTACTAAATAATCAATATCATACAATGCATAATATAATACTCTGTATTATGCATATAAACCTTTCTCTTGAATCGCTCTATCTATTAAAAAAAAACGTTTCAAATTCTTTGCGTAGTTTTAAAGGCCTAAGGATACATAGACAGACAGCGGGAAGCGACTTTGTTATATAGGATGTAGTGATAGCCGTTCTGTGCTTTCTTTTATGTTTATAAATACGTACTGTAACTCATAAACACATTGATCGGCGAGGAGTTAACGTTTTGCTCAATTATAAATTACTTGCTATCGGATTGTTAATTACGATAACGGAAGTTTCACTAAATCGTGTACGAAATAGCGGTTGTTCGGAGATGACGAGATACCTTACGTTTGGTATTTTATTGATTGCAAGTACGGATGTAATTGTCACAACTGATTTCAATGTGACATTGGATTCAGACATCTATACTCTATACATCGATACATCTATACTATACCTATCTATCTATCTATACTAATATAAAATAAATGTGAAAGTAACACTGTCTATGTATATATATACTATACACGGTACAACTGTTGTGGTTTTAATTTGCCCCTTTAGTAAGTAAAGTGGGGGTACAGTTTGTGTGCTATGGGTAAAGTTTTGTATATTTTGCGATGGTAAAGCCGCTGGTTTAGCTATTTTAACAATAATGAGTATTATTATATGCGAGATTATATAAAGGAATGTTTGGCTAATATATAATATTTGATATGTGATTAATTGACAAAACTAGCCATAACACCCAGTTGCGCTTTAGTTCGCAGTGAAGTTTGCTCACTTTAGAGAGATTTTACGAGTATTGAGCTGGTCAAGTTGTCACTAATGACAGTAGATAGCATTGTATTACGTCTGTATGTATGTTCCACTTTTATAGCCAAACTATTGAATCGAATATAATGAAATTTATTACAAAGCAACTTTTTTATACCTAACACCTGACGACGAACTTCGTTAATTAGTGATTTCGTTAGAGTTTGAGAATCTAATTTTTTTTATGGAATAGGTTGGCGGAGCATATGGGCCACCTAATGGTAAGTGGTCATCATTACCCATAGACAATGACGCTGTAAGAAATATCAACTATTCTTTACATTGTCAATGTGTCACCAACCTTGGGAACTAAGATATTATGTCCCTTGTGCCTGTAGTTACACTGGCTCACTCACCCTTCAAACCGGAACATAACAATACTGAGTACTGTTATTTGGCGGTAGAATATCTGATGAATGGGTGGTACCTACCCAGACGGGCTAGCACAAAGCCCTACCACCAAGTAAATTAAATCGTGCTTTGAAAACTACGTACAGCATATACATGTAATATTATATACATTTATAAACTCTGAATCTATTTACGGGATTACAACTCGTTCGTACCGTATCGAATTCTTTTAATTTACTACCGAGAAACTGTCAAATTAAAAACTCATATTAATAAAGTACAATTACACTTTTTTGGTTTTCTTCATATGGATGATGAATGAAGTGCGTTGAAGCGCTTGAGGCGCTGTTAATAAATGTGAATACGAATATTATGCAAAGTTTATCGTTTTGTAAAGCTTTCAAGAGCTATATGGGTTTCTTACAGCATTGAACGGGACTCGTTTAAGAACGTGTTACTTCGTTCTGTTACACGGAACGTCGTGTAGTAAAATAGTCGATATTTACGTTGGAGGATAAAACGTGCGCCCGCGTATGTGGTTGAGTGTGTGAGTGGGTGAGTTGTGCGAGTGTGCGTGTCGACGCTACTGAGATTTAACGAGGGATATTTTCACAACTAAATTTATTATAAACATGTTTAACACTATAATACTGTTTTATAGTTTCGGAATGACTAACAGCGGTTTTGATGAATTTGTGACGAAAACCTTTCCGCCAAACCGTATCAGAGCATCTTGGTAGAATCGACTCCAATGCTTCTCAAAGCAGTCACATATAAAGTATATCGTTAAATTTAATCAAAGCATAATATGTCTGTTTATATGTATAAAATATAAATGTAATAAGCGTCCAAGGTGAAAACATGTTCCCTATGAGTTCACAGCGGTTATCAGAGTATAGGATCTATGTAAAATATAAAATAAATGTATGTAGTACTTCTTCTATAGAGTTGTCATGATATTTGATTATAGCAAATATACATTCATACGAATTTCATCCGTATTGATGTTGGAACTAAGTCCATTTTCAAGTGATATATTATTTATAATAATGTTTTTCGTGACTCCAAACAGGAACAATATGAGAGAGCGATTTGTTTTGCTCGTACAACAGGCAACATTGTTTTCTTTGTTATGTCAGAATAATATAAAATAGAACTGGGATTTATACCTCGGTTCCTAGAGCTTGTGCGAATATTAAATTAAGTTTATAACCTATACATATGTGTTGCACATACATATATGTTTTATTCCGGAACTGTGTGCTTTTTTATAACCTGATCTACCCACTCATCAAATATTCTACCGCTAAAAAGCAATAATTCGTATTGTTGTGTTTCGGTTGAGTGAGTGAGCCAGTATAACTACAGGCACAAGAGACATAATAGTTCCTAATTTTGGCGGCACATTGGTCTGGATGTAAGGAATGGTTAATATTTCATACAATTTTTATGGCACTTTAGACCTTTTGTCGAGCAAACTACCTAGTCAATAATGTATTTATGTAAATACCAAAACAACATAGTTGGCGTTCAAATCGTATTTGCTATTTACGTATAAAATGTATTTTAACGCTAATAAAATAAAAATATAAGAACATATTTCTACGCTCAAAAAAAGCGAACGAGTGTTTTGCTTATTCTATTTATAACATACTAGAAAAAAAAGAAGGTTGTCAATTCGGTTGTATTTTTTTTTTAATGTTCAATACCATAGAATTTGTGATTGTCTATCTTTTATTTTGTATGGGAGTAACATCACGTTTATGGTTTTGTTAAAAATGCATACGATCTAATATTTTATGTATGTTTCAAGTAACAGCCTGTAAATTACCCACTGCTGGGCTAAGGCCTCCACTTCTATTAAGGAGAGGGTTTGAAACATATTCCACCACGTTGTTCCAATGCGAGTATGTATGTTTACATACAAGTTAATCCAAATATTTCAATTGATTTATATACGATATATACAAAATATATTATGTATTCTCAATAAATCTCTCATTCTTGGACATTAAACTTTGCAAATTTGAGTCGTTGCATTCAAACGGTCCAGCGGCTGTTAATATATGTAAAGTATATTATATATATCATTTCCATTAACAGATGTTGATCCCACATTTCCTTTTTAAAGGCAGTTTCATTAATCACCGCGCAGCTGTATGGCTGGTCCGTTTTAGGCATTGAGACCCCACAAAGGGCTCGGAGCCCTAATGGCAATGCATTCACCGGTTCCTTTAGAAGTCCTAAGTTATACCTTAATGAATGGGACAATTGTGTTTTGATTTTGAATATTATATAACGTAACTTCTTCCTTAACGTGATTTAATTTGTAAGTAAACAGTTTTAATTGGGTTTATTGATTGGATACATCAAAGTTGAACTAAGAGATAAGGTTTAATAATATTTTGTTCCTCCGCTGGCTCTTTTAAGAAGATGTGCAGATGTTATATCTTGTTTTTCAAATTCAAACTGCTCTGTGGTAGACTTAGACTTACGACGTTTTCCATATTATTAAAAATATATATATATTGACTATACTGTGATACAAACGTACGCATTCGATAACATTAGTATTTATATTTAGTTATCTTGTGGGTCTATCGCCTAAATTCATAGTCAAAGATCTAAAGGTTCTGGGTTCAAATCCCAGGTCGATAAAAAGTTATTGGGTTTTTTATCATTACATCGGAATAATAGTGAGGAAACAGAGAGCAGAACTATATTAATGCACATATGACCTGCCCTCTTCGCTGGTCTCTCTTGAAATTAACTGCAGTGATCGAAATCGTTATTGTTTGAACGCACAACATCATCAATAATATTTAAATTAATTACTGCTTGTAATCTTCTTATATCTGTCCAAGCACCATTATTCTTTTCCAAAAGTTATCAGATTGAAAAAGGACGCGAATACATGTCAGACAGGTACAGTATGACACAACTTAGATGAGGCATCAGCAAATTCAATAAAACCGATTACTGACATTTTACACAACCAATATGAATATCTTCCTATCGCGCCATTCAACGCTATATATTCTCGCGTCAGTTCAACCCGAGAAAGCAAGTACATGTAAATCGACGTGTCAAATTGACGAATATATTAGGTCACATGGTATTACAATTTATTAAGATTGTGTAAAGATCATATTCACATAAGATATAAATATTGATTATTTAGGATAGCGTACTTAATTCGGATGTGATCGGTTTTACGAATTTTGCTGATGCTACATCTAAGTTGTGTCGTTATACTATAGTTAATATTAAAAAGAAATAACATATGTAATACACCAGAATATGCTTTTTCAGTTCTATTGTAGCTTTTTGGCATAACTAATAACGTATATTTATGATACATAATACCTTATAACTTATTTTATACGTCAGTTATTTCAAATAACGCCCAATAAACAACTTAAAAAAAATTTAACTCTCTACTAAAATCAATGTCGTGGTTTATTTTAACCAATACGTGATCGAAATCTGATTTAAAGTATCGAAATCGTTTCTCAAGTACACCGAAAACCCGTTATCAAATAAGAGCTAATTAAGATGACTTCCATTGGAAATTGATACTTATGTCTTTAACAATAAGAGCGAGTGGAAAGTATAGTTATCAACATCCACGACACTCCAGGGCTCGGCGAACAAAAACTTGCGCACGCGCACCGGCCGGCGCGGCCGTTGGTGTTTGAAATTCGAAAGTTGGCGCGTTTGTGGTTTACTTCGATTGTGAGGAAAGTGTTCAAGTTTTTTTTTCCACCTTTATTTCTTACCTCGATATTCATCTAACTTATACAGTGACTCCATAAAGAGTGTCTAATAACCCCTTTAGTATTAATATTTTACTAGCTGTGCCCGCGACCTTGTACGAGTTTGTATTTAACAAAAAAAATATTGTAGCCAAAGTTACTCCCTATTATATCAGTTATCTGCCAATGAAAGTCCAGTCAAAATCAGTGCAGCAGTTCCAGAGATTAGCTGGAACAAATAAACAATCAGACAAGAATTGTAAAAATAATGTTATTTTGGTATTTGTACCGTGTGCACATACATATGCATTGAATAAAAAAGGGATGTTTTAATATTACAAACAGACACTCTAATTTTATTATATGTGTAGATTAAAAATTATAGTAGTAATTAATTAAGGAATTACTGATGTACGTATTTACCCCCTTCTTTTTAAGGGATTCAAAAAAAAGGAGTGTTCTCAATTGGACCCGTACATTTTTTTTATATTTGTTCGCCGATTACTTCGCCATTTATGGACTATCAGAGTCTGGTGATGCGATCCTGGAGAAATCGAGGGGAACCCTCAAATTTTATAGGCACATGTATGTATTATATTGGCATTTGCTTCTGGCAGTCATAATGATATACTGCTGAGCTGATGATGGAACGTGTAAGTCCTCAATTACTAGGAGTTAGGAAATAGTTCTTTCAACATTAATATATGGATTTATACTCCTCTTCGTTGCATTTATGAAAAGAAGTACAGGTTCGCTAAACATTTCTTTTGTTATGTTATTGTTTGGTATATCATGCTTCAGAAGTGGTCCCATATAAGTTTTATCGAAATAGGTTCAGCGCTTTTTGAAAAAATCAACAAATAACCATTTGTTACATAAGGACTTTTAATTTCTATTTTGAGAAAATAACACTAATAAAATATTTTTCTAAAAAATAACACTGACTTCGAAGTGATTTCTAAAAAGTAGTAAAATAATTTGATCTAAACATGTATTATTGAAGTCGAAATCACTTTGAAGTCGGTGTTATTTTTTAGAAAAATATTTAATCAGCTTATCATTTGAGTTAGTGGGAACGAAAATAGCCCAAGGGATCAGAAGCGATCCTGCAACATTATATCTATTGAAGCGCCAATAGCGCATGCTATTGGCGCTTCAAATATAACACTTAAAATAATTGTATGTAAAATACCATAATTAATAAAAGTAAACATAAAAACAATATTACTTATAATTGTAGTTTCCATTGGGTTGATTAGATATTTTTAACAGACCTTTAGCAGCCGAGTCGTTAATTGAACGACGCCATAATGTTTCACCTTTTTGGTAACATAAATAAGTGACAACGTATCACAGGCACATAAATACACTGATACATTAACTTATATAAAAAAACGATAATGTGTTTTATGCCACACTACTACACTACTACCAACAATATTTTTAATACATTTTTATCTTACATAAACAATCTGTTAGCCTATCTTTTGCTAGCGTTTTTTCCGAACCAATTCTTACTACTACTACTTGAAAACCTACAAGAAAATAACCTACATGATTCTTAAAGGTCGACGACGGAGGCGTCTTTCGGTGCTTCATGTGTCCATGGACGGTGATGGTCACATTCCATCCCGTTTGCCCGCTTATCATAAAAAAGAGAAAGAATACATGTACCGTTTCTAGGCAAAGGTGTATCCTTTAATATAAAAAATAGCAGTCCCTCGAATGTAAGTTTAGGTATTCTGTTTAGGCATCTGAGTATTTATATGATTCGTATGCTATAGTTTGACACTGCATATGTACTAGGGATGAGCCAGAGAAGATTTCTACCAAGTAACGAAAATAGGAATTCCAACTTACGCAGGGTAAATAGATACCCGACTCCAGGGGGGGGTTGTCGGGTTACGTAAGGTTGTACTCACTTAAAACCCCTGCGATGGCCACCAACAGCCCGGAAACGGAGAGGCAAAAATATTATTGGCAGCGGTGGGATTCGAACCCACGCCTCCGAAGAGACTGGTGCCTTAAACCAGCGCCTTAGACCGCTCGGCCACGCTACCACATATTATATCATTTGAAATTGCTCAGCGTTTTACTTGAATAAAGTATATTTCGATTTTGATTTTTTGAGCACAATCAGCGTAAATTTGTTTTGGACTATGTGTGCATTAATACCAATTCCACTAAAAGTACAAGTGGATACATCGCTTACAGCTAACTTAGAAAAACATATATAATAATTAGAATGATAGGCCAGATTTGGATAAAAATACGGAATGTACTTTTTGTAAAACACGAATTAGTAGGTAAAATAAATGTGAAAATTGCGTTAGTAAATGAATCTGGAAAAATATCGTTGTTTAAACTTGTGACCATTCCAAGAGTTATATGCAGATCAAAATTGAACCACCAATTGGAAGAAGGGAATAAACGCCACTTTTCGACATATTTACTTTTTTACACTCTTACATTCTTTAGACGTAGTACTAAATATTATACATTTAAGGCAGGTCTGTCGGTTAATAAATCAGGATTGATTGTTTCTTAATAATCATTGATGCCCTATAAGTTTATAAGTTGAAAGCAAAAAGTTATGAAGTTGTTTTTATTATCTCCGTTTCTATTTTTTGGATTTATTCCATTCTTCCAATTGGTGGTTCAATTAATCTTTACATCTGTACAAGTCATGCTCATACATACATGCCTCGTTAATCAGATACAAGCAGTAGTTTTGGGTGAAAAACGAACAAATGCTTTAACAGGAGTCAATAAATAGAATCTTAAGTTTACCGACAAGCTCTTGGACATAAATTCTACTGGTTAATATGTAAACAGATTTTTTTTATCAAAACTGTCATCGAAGCCATGAGTATAAAATTTTATGGTGTCATATTTTAAAGTTGAACTTTTTCAATAAAATCCACTTAATGCATTCAGTTAAAAACAACTAATTGACCATAAACAGATATACTATTATCCGTATAATCTTGGGTCATAATATTTATTATAATTTCGTGAATAAATTTACTAAATTACACCAAAATTTCAATTTAAACGATGGTGTTTTGATAAATAATTTGTTTTTTTAAACTTTGTATAATTTGTGTATACGAAACTGTGGTTAATTATATTTCCTTAATTAGAATAGGAATTATATGGAGATAATGATTTCGAAGTCAGAAAATATTTAAAATACAAAATATATTACATATGGTCTATGTAATTTACTTGGTAGTAGGGCTTTGTGCAAGCCTGTCGAGGTAGGTACCACCCATTCACCAGTTATTTTACCGCCAAATAACAGTACTCAGTGTTGTTGTGTTCCGGTTTGAAGGGTGAGTGAGCCAGTGTAACTACAGGCACATAACATTTTAGTTCCTGAGGTTGGTGGCGCATTGACGATGTAAGGATTAGTTAATATTTCTAACAGCGTCATTGTCTATGGGTGATGGTGACCACTTACCACCAGGTGGCCCATATGCTCGTCCGCCAACCTATACCATAAAAATATATTTTTAGAGCATTAGTAGACTGATTAGCGAATGACTTATCCGATGGTAATTGGTCAACGTTGCCTACAGAAATTGGCGCCAGATATTTAAACAATTCCTTACGTGGTCAAAGCACCACCAATCTTGGTTCCGAAACGTTATATCTTTTGTTACATTGGCCCACTTCAGATTCCAAAGTTGGTGGCGACTGATGTTTAAGAGATATTTGTTACAGTGCCAATATGGTCGGTGGTGACCACTTATCACCAAATAGTCCATTTGCTTATCAGTACACCTAATTATTGGGGAAAATATATAGTGGTCCGCTTTTTAAGCATAACCATTTAAAAACTATAACATTATTTTAAGAGCTAAGAAGAGCCGAGATGGCCTAGTGGTTAGAACGCGTGCATCTTACCTGATGATTGCGGGTTCAAACCCAGGCAAGCACCACTATATATATGTGCTTAATTTATGTTTATCTCGTGCTCGGCGGTGAAGGAAAACATCGTGAGGAAACCTGCATGTGTCTAATTTCATCGAAATTCTGCCACATGTGCATTGTACCAACCCGCATTGGAACAGCGTGGTGGACTGTGTTCCTAACCATCTCCTTAATGGAAGAGGAGGCCTTATCTCAGCGGTAGGAAATGTCCAGGCTGTTACTTTACTTTAATATTTAAAAATATAATAATAATTGTCGCTTAATTATTTCAATTTGTAAAACAGCACTGCAGCGAATGGCTTAGATCGCTACCGATAATTCTTGACAGCTTAAACCGAATAACATACTTTACTGGCCGTCTATTTTGAACCCTGGACCTCAGTATATGTAGCCTAATTAGATACTAGACAAACACGACAGTTACGTCTAACATAAATTATATTTAAATAGATTTATATTCTTGAAGTCTTAACAATTTAGGTCGCCTCGTTGTGAAAGTCGTTAGTCCAATCCCTGAGCCCTTAGGCTCTTGTTGCCCCACTTAGCACAAACTAAACGCCTAATGGGGGAGTTTAATCTGAATATTAACACCTTTAAGTCGGCATTTCTAGTATTATATTAAAATACTATTATATGTATTAAACCTTTTGGTAATGACTTATCACTTATGGTGTTCTTATTTTTTATTTTACATCCAATTACCATTTCTTACTTCGTGAACATTTAGTGAAGTTAGGAAATACATTACAAAATTAACAGCCTGTAAATTTTCTACTGCTGGGATAAAGCCTCCTTTCTCTTTGAGGAGAAGGTTTCTCCGACCACGAGATATAAACACAAATTAAGCACATTTTTCATAAAATTCATTGGAGCTTGGCTGGGTTTGAACTTGTAATCATCGGTTGATATGCGAGCGTTGCAACCACTGGGCTATCTCCGTAAATACGAAATAATTCTAAAAAAATGCCGCACTGACTGTCACTGGCCGCTCGGCGCTCGAATACATTGATAAAAAGGCTTTGGATTTTTAATATCCTGTACGTATAGGAAACGATTATGTGAATTATTGTTACTGAGGGTGATATCTTTATAAAGACCCGATTATAAAAAGAAATCCAAATTAATAATGTTTTTTACGTATTGGGAATTAGTATGTTTGACAAAAAATTTACTCATGTATGTTGCGTTAAAACAATCATATACATAATATACATATAATTCTTAGACTGTATTGAAAACTGAAATTTTGAAAATTGAAGGACATAAAACTGATGTACTTCTAATTTGTATAATTCCAAATATATATTATTATATATATTATGAATGTGAAAGTCAAACCAATGAATTGAATTTGATGAAATTTGGTTTGACACTCTTGAATTTCAAAGAAAAACATAGATTTTTCCAGACAACCGAACCCAAGAACGCAAGCAAAGCCGCGTGCTACAATTAGTATAACATAGGAAAATAAAACACGTGTATTTATAACTAACTGTCTTTATTAATACGAGTATATACTGTTAAATAGTGGCTCATGAATCGTCTTTTAATTTTCACATTAAAGCATTTATAACACTTTGAATATCTAATAAAATAACCAGAGATAATAAATCTAGTTACCAGTTATATTCCTCTATATAACATACATATATACCTTAATGCGCTATCCGTTTATGTAAAATATAATCCGAACAAATTGAGATTTAAGTTCGGACCCTGATTCAGGTGGAGTTTATAACTTCCAACGTAACCAGTTTCTTTGTAACGATTATTGATTAATTTGATCCTGTCGTCCGTAATCTGCTTTAACTGACTATATTTTCAAATTCATTATAATTCAAAGATATGTCCAGAACAAATCTTGACTACAAATCACAGGTTCTACTCAGTATATTTATTGCTAGTACTATTTAACAACTGCTAATAAGCAAAGGAAGACATCAATGTGAAACCTTCGTCTCTGGGATGTATTTATACCACATTAATGGAAAACAAATCATACCTAAAATAGATTATGAATTGTTGTGCATAAATGTGGTCGATATTAATGACTTCACGGAGTAATAACTGCCTCATATGCATTTTTGTTTAATATATGTAATATGGTGTAAATATTTATACTTGATTGACTTGAGTTCAGCTTTATTTTTCATTTAAACCAGTACAAGTAACACATGTTATACATATATTCGTATATAGTATGTGTTTTGAACGGAAATCAAATTATACCCACATGAAACTGAATAGATTACCATTTTATTATTTTCATTGTTATTTTTGTTATCTAATTTCAAGACACACTGGACACAATAACTTTCTAGTTAAATAAGTATATATAACCGTTAATGCGTGTTCATAGTTCTGGGAGTTGAGAGCGTCTCACGATGGCTTCCATAGTAATCTCGTCATCTTAAACAGCATTCGCAACAAAAGCCAGCAACAAACGGAACAGTCTCGGCATCAGTTAGCGCATTACCATAATTATCTGATCGGTGGCATGTGAACCGGCTCACTAAGAACACTTTTACCGGCGATCCGATCGGCGTCGCTACAAACGAACATCTTGCATTTAGCTGTAATTAGCGTATATTTAGTTCAACTTTTCATATTCAAGCTTTCGAATAGAATTCATGGTATGTTCTGTTCAATGCTTCTGTTGCCAAATTTAAAAAAATTGTTAAGGAACGCTTGTGTGCAAAAGGTTACTATACAATTAGCGAGTTTATGTTTGATAGCACACCTTGGGAATGAAACGATCGCCTCCTGGCTATTTCTAATCATATACTACTATGTATCTTATTAATTTGACAAAAAAAAAATAACAAAAAAAAGACCCGCTGAGTTTCTTTCGCCGGTTCTTCTCAGGTCAGGGTGTTCCTTTTTCCGAACCGGTGGTAGTGTTTATCTGACAATCAATAAGTAAGTGTAATGCTTTTATATTGAATAAAGGAATTTGAGTTTGAGTTTGGTATTCTGATTTAACTAAGATGAAAAATAAAAAAATGTTTTTTTTTTAATAGATAAAATGGATAGTCAAATGAACCTGATGGTAATTGGTGTCCACAGCTCAGATACATTAGTGCTGTAGAAAATTTTAGTCATCCTTTATATTTCCAATGCACAACCAACCTAGGGAACGTAAGGTATTATGTCTTGTACCTAGTAACTCATTAACCCTTAACACAACTATACGAAGAAAATAATGAGTGCGTGGTACCTACATAGTCAAGCGGGCTTGCACAATTTATTTTTATACAAAACTATATTTTATCGATCATTCTGCGTACCTCAGAATTGTCATTTGGTACAATTAAATAAATGCAAAGCAACCGTTGGTACGCTCTCCTTTATTTAGGAGGCAGGTTTAAGAATTCTACTAAACATTCTACTAAGTATTCTACTAAACAGCTTCAATAGGGATTGTACAAACGCAAGATTTCATGCGCCCCATGCAGGTTTCCTCTTGATAATTTCCAGTTAATTAATCACATTAGTCACAGTGAGTCGAGATGGCCCAGCAGTTAGAACGCTTCCATCTTAACCGATGCTTGCGGCTTCAAACCCAGGCAAGCACCGCTGATTCATGTGCTTAATTTGTGTTTTAATTCATCTCGTGCTCAGCGGTGTAGGAAAACATCGTGAGGAAACCTGCATGTGACAAATTTCATAGAAATTCCGCCACATGTGTATTCCACCAACCCGTATTGGAACAGCGTGGTGGAATATGTTCCAAACCTTCTCCTCAAAGGGAGAGGAGACCTTTAGCCCTGCAGTGGGAATTTACAGGCTGTTGTTGTTGTAATCACATTAAAACTCAAGAGTCACGGTCCTCCATAATAAGTCCTTCGAGTAAATTTAATATCACGGATAAGCTAAATGACATATTTCTTAATAAAAACTGAGTAACATATAACTTTGACAATTCTTCGTAGTAAATAGTAATAGTTCGCGAGTGAAAGTAACACTTGTAACAGTTACATTCCCGATCGAAATTGCTGATTGTATCTTAATAATATATTTTAACAGACAATTTGGTAGCCCAGTGAATGTGAACTGCTTTGAAAACAAAGAAGAAACCGAATTCAATATCAAGTTTTTGTAATGCGTCGCTGTACGTAATGAGATAAATTTTTCAAAGTCATTTTCCATTGCAACTACTACATGTTCTTCTCACCTTCTCCTTAGTGGGAGAGGAGGCCTTAGCCCAGCAGTGGGAAATTCACAGGCTGCTGAACAAAACAGACTTATTGCAGGTACTACCAATAACTTCACCGTTTTTTCTTAATAATGGCATGTACAAAGTAATTCGAATAAATGTTATCGCAATACTTTATACTACAGTTAATAATCCTAAAAGTACTATTATTAAATGAAATTCCTTCACAGACAAAATCGCGGTTATATCACAGTACATTAAAAGATAATCATCGCGTATAGAAACGCGTGCGCAACCGATGCCAGCCATCGGTATTTGCCCGGGGGTTGAACAGGTGGACCTAATTGTTGGGATACCAGCACGCAACTCAACGTTTCTTGATGATAAAGTTAATATTTCTATGAAAGCTTGTCGCTCAGTCCTGTCTATTTTCTATGAGGAATGAGAGTATCAATTTTCCGCTTCGGTGTCCACAGGGAGAACAGCAAAGACATATATATAATGTGTCTTTGCTGTTCTCCCTTTGGGTGTCGCAAATCGGAGAATGAGTGAATAAGACGGCAAATCCAACATGCTCGAAAAGAGTTCGGGCTTAGGACATAGTCGAGATGGCCCAGTGGTTAGAACGCGTGCATCTTAACCGATGATTGCGAGTTCAAACCCAGGCAAGCACCGCTGATTCATGTGCTTAATTTGTCTTTATAATTCATCTCGTGCTCAGCGGTGAAGGAAAACATCGTGAGTAAACCTGCATGTGACAAATTTCATAGAAATTCTGCTACATCAACAGCGTGGAGGAATTTGTTCCAAACCTTCTCCTCAAAGGGAGAGGAGGCCTTTAGCCCAGCAGTGGGAATTTACAGGCTGTTGTTGTTGTTGTTAGGACTTATCAAGGTACTTCCAGCCTTAGCTGATGAATTTTTTTTGGAAGAAAAAATCCAATTACCTTTTACCGTATATGTTGATAGATTAACTATTGAGATATTAACATTTGGCAGCTAACCCTAATATAAAAAGACAATAAAATAGGGCGGTTGAAAACTTTTACAAAAACAAGTTAGCTTCAGAATCTGTATAGTACCCTAAATCTATACTAATATCAAGTATACTAATATAACTGCAAATCAAGTCCATCTGTGTATCTATTTATCCGTATGTCTGTCGCTCTTCCTCGTGTAAAACAGAACCAAATTTGATGAAATTTGGTATGAAATATGCTTGAGCTTTTTTATGCCCAATACATGACGTCCGCAGAATCGATATATTTGAAGCTAGCTTGTCCAATGAAGGACTTATTATTATTATTATTAGGTTATTTTTCTTACAATTGACAACAAACCCCGAGCGACAACTAATATTTAATAAAATCATTAGTTAAGCGCACTAACCGATAATTCTTAATAACGTCTTAGGTATCACGTTGGGTGTATTTCTATTTGTAGTTGGCCGATGGGACGTTGGGATTTCCTGTCGGCAACTTCTCAGGAATTATTGGAAACCTGATTTTGTTCTCTAGTCTTTTCCGATCGTTTGGTTACGATGATAAGTTACTCATAAACAAATAAAGATTATAAACACTACGGAAATTATATTTATTCTGATTAGAAAATTTATATGGTTATAAAAGCCTTTATTACATATTTAATCTATTCGTATCTCGTTGGTCTAGTGAATAGATTTAATGCGACTCATCCCGAGATCCTGGGTTCAAAAAATAATTGGATTTCTGTATCGAAAAAAATTCACCAGCGGCACGAGTTTGAAATTTAGAAGTGAGTTTACTGTACTGTTTACAGTGTCTTTGAAAGCACCTGAAGCTGGTAATCCAGCAGCTTTCCGGTCACGTTATTTGAGCCATCCTGTTGAATGGTTAGAGTGAGGGAACAGTGATCAGGATCTCTGCCCTCACTTGTGCACTGTAATATGACGTGCGCAGTTAGCTAACTGTGTAAGTCATATTGATAAAGAGCTTAGCTTAGCCATATTATTAACTAGCTGGTTACCATCGTGGTCGTTGGTCACGATAACATCATCTCGCTGTTCAAGGATAGGTGAATTTTCTTAAAATGCTATTGCATGTAATATTTTAAATTAACATGGTTACTTTTATTATTACAGTTATTCAAAGGCTATGAATGTCTTGTTCAAGAAACTGAACTCCCGTGAACAAAAAACATGGTAACTATCCCGTATCAAATAAATGGTGTGGTAGGTATGGCTCAAAAATGTAAAACAGCAATTTTTCAACTTCAAAAATGACAAACATAACTCCCCGCCCGATCAAATAAACCGACACTAAGTATTATATTAGTATCGATTGATTTTATCACAACCGCCGTGATAAGACACTATAAATAATTAGATAACAAAGCTCTTGTTCCCATAAAATTAACTATTAACACCACTTTCTTGGCTTTTAATTTACATATGAAAAGCTTGAATTAAATTATTAGCTTTGATAATTCACTACGGTTTCCGGTATGCCGCAGTTTCCATATTAATGTACATGACTAAGCAATAAGTCGAAATGTGTAGATACGATTTTATACGTTTATACGTTTTCAGAGGCGCGGTAAGATAGGCTAGTATTAAGAAAATACTTTAAGTGAATAAAATCACTATTACGAAAGTGTATTTTGTAACCTTATATTACGGCTACCTTTTGTTAATTTTGATTTGATATTATTACTTATTAATTCAATGTTCGATATCACCACGTTAAAAGGCAAAAAATTATAAGATTGATGAGAACTAGATGAAACATACGGGGCATTCGTATACCGCAGAGTGATTACTTATTTACAGTTAAGAACTTGATTCAGAAATCTACTAAATTTCCATATACCTAGTTTATATTTATCATTCGTATCGTTGGACACGGTAACTTGAGAACATATGAATGTGATGGAAAATGTGCCATGTGTCTTGCCTTAAAGCAACGTAGTACAGTAAGCTTAAAAGCTTCACCAAAATATAAAAGGAGGCCTAGTAGAGGGACTATTATTTTAAGCAATCAAGAAATATGTCAATGTTTTTATGGTATATGTTGGCGGACGAGTATTTGGACCGTCCACCACTAAATAAAAACATATATAAATGTAATACATACAATATATCTATGACAATTTCAAACATATATTACTGGACCCAAATTAAGTATAAGCTAATTATTATAAGTATATACCTCACGCTATAAGGATTAAAATTAAATTAACAACTTAATTAACTACATACGTAATAATTATAATAGTTTGGGCACAGACCCCACTCATACGTAGCATTGCGTGCTGTCAATTATAATAGACACTTAAGAAGATTTGAACATATACAATTTCTTTTTTTTAAATTATTTAAATTTCTAGTTGTCGCCCGAAGTTCGTTCGCATTTTAAGGGGTTTTTGTTATGTGTTAGGCAATAGAGTAGCTTATGTCTTTCTCTGGAGTTCAAGTTGGCTTCAAAGTAAATTTCGTCAAATTCGGTTCATTGGTATGGTATTTAATGAGCGACAGACAGACAGACAGACAGAGTTATTGGTATAGAAGTATAGATTCCTAACACATATAGTATTTTGAAATTTACAGGTGTGGATTAAGCATTAAATTCAACATGTGTGTATACATATATATACATATATATGATACGTATATCACACGTTAACGAAATGTTGCATCGATTTACACTACGTTATCTAATTCAATCTTGCCATATCTATTAAATGGAGCGTTTAATTAAACAGATAACCAGAAATCGTGTGAATATTTTCTCTTACTAATTAAACGTTACTTATTCCGTCATTTAGCCGTAATGGAATATTAACGATGTCAACACGACGGCTTGACGCAGAAATGTAACCAACACGGATTGCTAGAAAGTCTGCGATCTAACTAATCGATAAACATAATGTTTTAAATGTTCAATTATGTCGATCGGTGGTTTTACTTTAACAAACAATTAATTACTGAAAGAGTAACTACTGATTTTCTTGCCGGTTCTTCTCGGTAGAATCTACTTTTCGAACCGATGGTAGCTTCACTTAATTGTAAAATGACAAGTGCTCGTAAAAGCCTACTTGAATAAAGTTTTTTTTTATTCTGTATTTGGAATTCACATCAATTCAATCAATTTAACATGCAACACAAATTAATATCTCTATAGCTTTTGTAAATACAACAGCAGCCTGTCAATTTCCCACTGCTGGGCTAAGGACTCCTCTCCCTTTTGAGGAGAAGGTTCAGAACATATTCCAACGCTGTTCCAATGCGGTTTGGAGGAATACACAATGGAAGAATTTCTATGACATTAGACATATACAGTTTTCCTTACGATGTATTCCTTCGCCGTCAGGCTTCTAAGCACAGGTCCATCTCGACTCCTGCTTTTGCAAATATTTATTCTTTCTTGTGCAAAGTTGATTCTAAATATACTACAGAATTAGTTTGTTTACGACATCATATTAGAAACTTCAAAAATGATCAGTGTTTTTTTACAATATTGTCCATATATTACATACAAAAACCTCCCTCTCGAACTGGAAATCAAACTTAACGTAAGTTTTGTTACCAGTTACAACTACGCTAATCAGTTGTCCTATAAGATTATGTTGTTCGCAGATTCCAATAATTTAAATTGAAAAACCTTTGCTTCTTACTTTTAGAAAATACACATTTTTTTTATATTTTAGCTATGATTGATAATTTACTATTATAATAATTTACACAAAGATTAACAAAAAGAGTAACCACTGAGTTTCTTGCCAGTCTTTCTTGGTATAATCTACTTTCAGAACCAGTGGTAGCTTTACTTAATATAGTTGACATTGAAATGACGAGTCCAAAGTGCTTGTAAAAGCCTACTTGGATAAAGTACCTATATTTTGATTTTGAATTAGTACTCTTATTTGTGCAGCATTGATAGATTGACAAATGATCGTTTACTGCATAATCAATCTTAAGAATAAATTCTTAAACTACATTTTTGGTTTAATGTGCTCATTAATTATCATTCACTGTACAAAAATAAGATTCAAACAATTTTTGCATATTACAAAATAATTAGCTTCTCGTAAACAAATTCAAATAGGATATATTCGGCGGCTGATTGGGCTAACTGCGCCCACGCCATGCGTGGTCACGATTTCGACCCTCGTTCAAGAATACGTTTGTGTAAGTGTAAAGGTGCTAACAAGTAAACTATAGCTAGCTAGCAGTATTATTTGTGCCAAAGGCGGCATTACAGAAAATATTATTGCTTTACAATCGAACTCAACAAAATAAAATAAGAAAATATTCGTTAAAATCAACTTTTGGGTATTATTTGTTTGATAAATTGTATTCAAATATTGTATGTACAATGGAATTTGTAAAATTTTTATTCGTTCAAAGAGATCAAGATTAATCATCAAAATTAATGATATTTTATTATTACTTTCAATTGACATTTCATTATATATATTATATTGTTTTATCCTTTAAACCAAGAAGGTTTCAATTAAGGTTTGTTTGTTTAGTTCCGAGAGTAGCAGGCAAATGGACTAGCTGATGGTAAGTGTTCCATGATGACCACCACAAAGGCACTGAAAGAAATATAAACCATTCCTAACATCGCCAACGCATTACACACCTAGCTCATTAACCCTTAAAACACAAAAACAGTAGTAGTAGTACAATTATATAGTACTCATTATTATTTTGCGGTCAAAACATCTAATATCTGATCAGTGGGTGGTACCTACCCAGGCAGACTTGCACAAAGCCCTACCACAAAGTAAAGTTGTACGTAAATATGTTGTCCAATAATTGTCCCATAAAAGAGCTACTGATCCTGTACAAACAGACAACAGACGTAACAAGTTTGTGTATGTACCTTATGTCAGGCATAATCAAAGGCGACGGCAATAATTTAAAAAGTTGTCATATAATACGTCGTAAACTATTTTTAGTTCGCATGTCTTCACAACGAATGTGAATCGGTTCCAGAGAAATATCATTACATTTACTGCAGTTCAGCCTAAAATACCGGTGACGAGCTTAAATGCATAATTCAGTACGAGGTAATTGCCAATAATTGAGCTGATGTTGGGCAGGTTGTTAATGGTATGCAGTTTATTTCGAGCAAGATTTCGTCAGGCTATTGTTAGCCTAATTTCATAAAATGACATTTACTAACGACTGCCCAGGCTTCGGACGGGTGCAATGCTGTTACTAAACATACTATAAAATGTCTTTATATACAACGTATACAAGTTTTTTGACATTAGACAAGGCAAATCTGAAATGTCTTCGATAATATTTATTTAAATTACATTCTGTAAAGAGCCATATTAATTATGTTAACAATATATTTATGGGACCTAATTGAATAAGTATTGATACTACAGTATCAAAAGCTTAAAATCTTTTCGTTAATAAACCATTTACGATACATTTCTCGTAAAAAAGTGAAGGATAATAAATGGTTATTCTGAGCTAAACGTCTAAGAGATAGACATATATGTACCATCATGAACTTTATGTAGACCTTTTTAAGGCGTACACTATTGTACTAAATGATTTTGACCTATCAGTATTCAGCCAGCGTTTGCAATGCGAGCAAAAAAAATGTATTTATTTACGACATTATCTTAGGAACCTTTAAAATCATCAGTGTTTTTCGAATATATTATGAATTGTGCTATACATATAAACCTTTCTCTTTAGTCATTCTATCTAATAAAAAAATCGCATCAAATCAATTCAATCAAGCAATCCGTTTTGTAGTTTTAAATATAGATTAAATAAAATTAGTTGCAAAATATTTTTGTAAGTTAGTTATTTTTTTTGTTTATTTATTTTTTCTTTATTATGTTATAAATTAACTTAAATTCTGTGTTACTTTTGTCATTTCTTTAATAATATTAATAAAGACTTTATCTTTATATCTATCTAAATATATTATAAGATATTGAGCATACACAGGGACAGATAGTCAGAGGGAAGCAACTTGTTTATACTATGTAGTAATTTAGATAATCAAAATTTGAGCTGGAAAACCTTGATAATAAGATCGACAAAGTGTTTAATTAAATAAATAAATATGAGACAACATCACATACATTACTCTGATCCCAATGTAAGTAGCTGGAGCACTTGTGTTATGGAAATCAGCAGAAACGACGGTACCACAAACACCCAGACCCAAGAACATAGAAAACTAATGGTAATCTACATCGACTCGGCCGGGAATCGAACCCGGGACCTCAGAGCGTACCTATGAAAACCGGTGTACACATCACTCGACCATGGAGGTCGTTAATTTGATGTTTGTAGTTTATTATGTGAGCCGTTATCCAAGTTTTGCAGATGATTAAACATGATAGATGAGGTCGTGAAGCCTGATTCGTTGACCAGTGTGCAACGTACCAGGCAGTCTACCGTTCACCGTCTACTCCATGTTTGACATGTGTCGAAGTCAACCACGCCCCTGACATCTGAACCGGTTCCTCACTTAGACTCCAGTCGGTATCTGCTGCGATAAAAACTCATGCCAAGATAATTATGCCTTAGCAAGTGTTGGTATAATTTTCTAAAGTATTTCACATCGTGCAACTGTTTTTCCCGTAACGGATTCATATTTAAGTCTCTGTAACTGTCATAGTGATAACAAATGACGACAAGTTTCTTTTTTTATATATCATCTTACATGTATAGCTTCACAGTTCTATCACGTCTCAGAAACATCTATAAAATAACTGTAAAATGCTAATCCTTAAATATAATAATGCTGGCTTTGTTTTTACTGAGCTTTATATTTTCATTCCGTTGGTACGGGGCGTTTAAGACCTCGTATGAAAACTATCATAATACCAATACGAGGCTCATTAGACCCCGTAACCTTTACGAAACTAAAAATCGATGTGATGATGATGTGAAGCGATCAAATTTTATATCTACAGTGCAGCACGTGGTTGAAGAGACTCCGTATTAGTTTAGGCACACTATAGCTTTTTCAATAGGCATCATATAAATATATTTATCACTTTTATATTGTTATATATGTCAAATAGATGTTACGGCCTGCGCACGACAGAGAAATCTTTGTTATTCTTAGGAGACGTACGAGATATATTATACTCAGATATAATATTATATATAGCATTGAATGTGTTGATATAAAAAAAAAAAACATTTCTATACTCGTGTGGTGATACTATGTGCTATGGGCTATTCCCTAAGATCCTAGTAGATTATTCAATAGTTAGTTCATCATATAAACAGCATTTTAACGTTCATTTAAATACGATATAAACTATATCTATAAATAGTCCATCTATTTATATAACTATAATCTCTCAGATCAGCAAGTTTAATAGTTAAGTTACATTTCACAGTAATATACTAATATCTCTATTAAACCAGTGTAGCAACAGGGAGAAGAGTGACTGTTAAGAGTAAAGTAGGGGTATGCAATAATCACATTCCTTATCCCCCCTTCCCTCCCCTTTAATGTGTCCATCGGCAAATATCCTTGGATCGTACTAATAGCCTATTATTGTGTGGTCTTAGTTACAAGCTGGTTAAGTTTATTAAGAAGTAAAAGTTTACGGTTTCACAGTTAAACGTAAGTGCTTCGACGTGAGAGAAATTTTACTTATCTACAGCATTTTTTAATAAATGGGCTATCTAACAAAAGTATCTATCTATATCTGACATTAGTGCATATGATCAAGTAACTTTTTCAGATTTATTTGATAGCATAAGTTATATTTATCAAGCACATATAATTGCTCAATCCCATATATTTGAAATTATTTCCAAACACATCTTCTTCTTAAAAGGAGAGAAGGCTTTAGCTCATCATTGAGACACTTACAGGCTGTTAATGCTACTTTCCTTTATTATTTTTTTGGAGGACTAATATAATTTTAGTGCAAATGATTCAACTTAAATGATAAAGTATACAAAAGTTAAAATAGTGTAGGATAGTCGGCCTATGAAAACGGTTGTGATTTAAAATCATATTGAAAAGCTTTTATTTAAATTCGTTTTAGGTAGACGGACAACCAAATGAGTAACCTGACATTAAGTTATATTCACCATAAACACTGAAAGATGCATTAAACACTTCTTGAACCTTTAATGCTCTGACAACCACGGAATATAAAATAATATAATTTGTGTCTTTATACACGCGCTCATTCACATTTTGAATTGGAATACAGCAAACGAAGTATTCAGTTTAGAATATACAATAATAATTATTGATTAGATGAGCCTGTTTAATTTAATACAGATATAAAAAACCAAAAATACGAAATACAATAATTATTTAGATATACAATCGCTACCGCTTGTAACTTGATAGGATCTCTTTCTGGTTCGACTTTATAAACCAAGGCACATCGCCTCAGGCTCTCCTCCACCACTTAATCCTCGAGTTATTTTTAAATTCCAAGCATTTCTATCATTTATAATACATTGCTGATTATACACAACATTAAAAACAAGTGAATGCTATCAAACTGGCAATGATTAATGTTGGTAAATCGAGTCTGTATTTTCCAATAATTGGATGTCAAGGAAGAAATGTTAAACAATGGGTACATTTAGAACTGGTTACACCAGTTGTATGTATCTCATTATATAACTGTTTTTACTTCGTCTCATTTTGCCCCTCAAACCGACAAATAAAGATAGATTTGTAATTACGCATTGGGACTGTAAGAAGTATTATCCAAACCAACACTGTTTGGTCAAGCGTCACCACAGTTGGGAGCTAAGATGATATGTCCCTTTTGCCTCGCATTCTTGAACCAGAATGTAACCATTTTTTGAAATGCTGCTTGACGGAAGAATTTGTGATGACAGGTGCTGCACAAATCCCTACTTCAACCCTTGAAAGATATCTTACAACTGAAACTTATTTCAACCGATTTAGATAAAGTTTTAGATAAAAAAAAAACTTATTTCTATTATATTAAAAAACCGGCACACTTTAACTGAAAGACAAAATACGTATATTTATAGTTTTAGTTTATAAGAAAAAAAATATAAAAGTTATAAGAATTCTAGATTTTTCTTTAATTGAACCTAAACATGTTTAGTAAAAAAATATACAACTTGATGCTCGTCAAATAATAATTAAGAAAGAACAAGGCTTCCATTTCGATATTTTGTGGAACATTATTGTTTATATAGGCGTTGGTCGTCATGTGGAAGGCATAAAACCTGTCCTTATTAGAGTTTAAGCTTGCTTCAAACCAACATTGCATCAGTTTAGCCGCGAATGAACATCAGACAGATAGACAAAGTTGCTTTCGCATTTACATTAATTAATTTTTCATATAATGCAAGAGTCGGTAGTGAAGAGTATGTCAGAGAATAAAAAACAAGCGTCTATCTACCTTCAATTTTAGTAGCATACAGGACAGGTTTATTACTGTATTTATATTCACCGCTCTCGGCTTGTATTGTAAATTCCTGTCGTTTTGACGTCTGTCCGTCCTCGAGTGGCAGTTTGTCTGCGACTGCAACGCGGAATACTAACACATCCCCGTCACGCGCCTCAGAACAAGTCATTTGGAAGTGGTATGGCTTTTGTGCTTGTGTTACGATACTATAGAATCGCTGATCTGATGAGATTAGCCACAATAATCGAAGAATCTAAATTAAAATATTCTTTATTCAAATGGGCTCACCCTGCCCAGAAATCAAAAATAATTTATTAAAATCTATCACTAATATAATATTGTATTCAGTATGCTTTATTTATCAATATATTTTGACATATTTTTGTTAATAGACTAACTTAAAAATAACCGTGGAATCTTATTCGTTCTTAAACGAACCTAGGTGATATTTTTATTTTTCTTCCTCGTATCTGTCACTAATTGTCACCAGTTCTTGGATAACGAGGCCCTGAACACCAGTAATGAAAGAGAGATGAACTCTATAACTTTAGGGTTATAAAGATCATCTGTCAAGAAATTACCAGTAAGAAGTAGCAGTTCTGAAATTTGCAGTTGCCAGTGTAAACACTCTCGTATCTCGGAAAGCGCGTAAAGCCATTGAGTTATGGTAGTGAAGGTCACATTTGAGGTCTTTAATATCTGCCGCCAATGTTCCCTTAAGTTTGGCCTTTGTGATCGAAATTAGTCAGGACATTTAATTGAAGCAGTATTCAATACCTTTATAGTATATATATTTCATACACATGAAATAATAGCGAAGTAGAATAATAAATTAAATATATTAATAATAATGTTTGCGTTCTTCAAATAGACAAATGTCACCTTAGTCTACCCGTGACCACGAACGCTGTAAAGTAATGGAAACGTCGGGATGTTAAAAATAATTAATATACGCGATTCAAATCCGTTATAGCTAGTTTTATTTCAATGTGTAATCGCGAAAATTTAAGACAACATTACGAAATAAATTATAAACACAAATTAATTATGAATATTTATTGTGTCTTGCTGCGTGAGTGTTTTAACTATGGTAGTATCTTGACTCTATTCACTTATTACCTTATCGAAATAAAAAGCCAAATAGGGCAAGAAAACAGAAAAAAACGAACTATAACATCGAAGCTACCAGCACATTTGGCCTTAACACAAATTCGCCTCGAGCGGATATCGAACCCACAATTATCGATGTAGAAGCTAGCACGCTGGAGACTACGGATAAGTTCATATGAAAGAAAATTATAGGCACGCTGTTACGATTGCACAAGAGTGTTTCAGCTTTCAAAGAAAACGCAGTCAGACAAACGCAGTTACTCTTACAGTTCTTAGCGTGTGTTGTAAATGATTGATGAAGTACATTTTTATCTAATTAAATGAAGGATATATAAAATTATTGCTACATCACAGCGATCACGTAAAATCTTACCGACTTGGCTGATTGAGACAAGAAATAAGAGATTTTAAATTAACATGGTTATTTTTATTGTTAAAGTTATTATTTTCGGGATATTTACCACGAATGTCTTGTTCACGAATGTTGAAATATCGAGCTCGTAAAATAACTTTAATAAGAAATAAGAGTTTGACTTAATTAGTACTTATAATATTTTTGGTTGTTGATTTTATTCATGGCCAATACACGATGTTCTAGTAATAGTAATAATATCTTTTTTGTTTAATATTCGAATTAAATTTAATTAACTACAAAACTTGTGGAACCAATATACATAAAAAAAATGGTAAACGTTTTAGGAATTCTATATGAATTCCTAAAACGTTTACCATTCCATATGAATTCCTGTGCTTCGCGGTTTCACCAGCTTTTTATTAACTTGACAAGACAAATGATATGAGTGATGAATTTTCTTGTATAGGATAATTTGAAACCAAAGAAACGACAATCAATTGAATAATTAAGTGTTCAAGAATTATGAGGCAAAAATGTTGCGAATGTTACGCAAAAAGTAATTCAATGGTGCCCGGGGTCAATACACGCAATTCGTCACAGCGACATGTATGGTGCCATCATGGCCGCCATTAACGAGTGACAGCTGTGGACAAATTCCACGATTTAAAGTTATATTATCGATTATGAAATATTGATTGTATTTATCATTACATAGTATAAAACAAAGAGGCTTACCGCTCTCTGTCCCTATATTCCTAGTGTATGCTTATGCTCTTTAAAATGATGTAACGAATTTTGATGCAGTTACTTTTAATAGATAGATTGATTCGATAGGAAGGTTTTTGTATATAATACATGGACAATATAGTAAAGATACAAGAAAATATCTATAGTATTTAGTAACCGCGTTGCACCCGTGCGAAGCCGGGCGGGTAAGTAATAAATAAAGCTCTTTTCAAACATAATTCTTCAAAGGCATTCCGTGTTGATGTTGGTAGTAAGAATTATTATTAGTTTTAGAAATAGATTTATGCGTAAGATATGCGTCCTAAGCCATATGCTTGTGTCGGGGGCGGTAAAGTCAAGCGACCATCACTATAATGACATCGACAATAATTCAAAATCGATTAGATTACTGTATTGGATACATGTAAATTTTAAAACTTATTTTCCGACTTTTATAATCTAAATACGTTAATATTTTTATACTATTTAATTGAAGTGAGCTTAGAGAGTATTCCTCAAATAAATATTTAATGATATTTGCAAGTATACTAAATACTATTAGTCATGGCTTGTGATAGTTATTAAAATGTACATCTTTGGAATGTAAGCTTCCTTCATATCAAATTTCATCAAATTCAGCTAAGTGGTTTGACCATAAAGGCGCAAGATACAGATAAATCCTATATTATAATAGCCTCTTATAACCACAACAAAAAAGAAATAAACAAAATAAAGAGCTTGAATAATCTATGATACTTATTTTAGATTTGCGGAAAAAGTCTTAAGTACAAAATATTTTTTTTTCTTCGTATGGATTAAACCTTCAAACCCCTTTATACTTTTTAAACTATGAAAGGCTACCTATTTTCATTTAAGCCGGCCGACAAATCGAGCTTTAGAAACTTGTAAAGAACCGGATCATCATCGCTACCTAAACAGAAATCGGTTTGGTTCATTGCATTTAAGTGCTTATCGAGACTTGTACCCGTGACCGATATTACAAAGTGTTATCATCAATTATAATTCAATTGAAGGAGTAAAAAACTACAAGATCTAAGCACGCTGCTTTCACCAGTAACAAGTCCTAGGGTTGGTAATGCATTTATTCCGAATTAATCGTTATTTGTAAGGTACGGTTTTGCAGCAACATCATACGTTAAATAGACATCTTACATATCTAAATATGTGTGTGTGTATGTATGTATGTTTACATACCATTAGATAAGACTATTAACATGTTATAAGTTTTGAAGTGATTTAAAAATCTGATATAGAAATTGTTTCTTCTGCAAACAATACAAACATCAAAACACGCTCGCACTGTAAGGGTTGATATAAAAATGAATTATAACTTGTGGATTTTTAACAGATAATTTAATGTTTTTACAATTTTAAATCCAGAGAGCTGGATTGAAAGTTACCGATGGTTGAGCATAATGTCAAGTGTCAAGAAATGCTTATTAACCGTCCAGACTAAGGACATTGGCATTAACAATTTAAATTACCTGTAAATGCATTAAGTCGTTGATCAAGTGTCTTAACTCTCCAATGCGTCGGATAGCATCCCATTATAAGAACTAGATATTACACCTGATATTACGTAAACACTTCATTATAATGTCACTTAAATATCTCCTACAGAGACTCCTGGTCGTTACGGTTAATCTGTAATAAGCCTTAGTCAAGATTTATCGAAAAAAAAATGTAAACATATCCCATTTCAAAAATAGAATAATTATTGAAATTTAAGTAAATGTTATTGTAAAATAAAGTTTCGTTTCGTTTTTTAGAAGATGGCAACCCTAAAAACTTCCTAATACGTAAATAAATCGTGTAGTACTCGTATATGTACTATCAGAGCAACTAATTAACAGTTACGATTAAGCAATTAATTCTATAAGATATTTCAATCGGCCGTTCAATTTGCAATTTGTTTCTGAATGATAAGAAATCATTTGGGTAGCGTTTAATTAATTTATTGAATCGGTTATCACGGACAAATTGTTGCTTGTAATTTATAAGATAATCTCTAATTCATGTTCGTTACGCGATCTAATTACGATGCCATTTTTTATATAGATTTAATGCCAAATAGAAAAAAAAAATGTGTTAAAACATACTCGCTACCCATTCCGACTTCTCAAGGGTACATAAACGCTCTACATACAACTTTATATAATAAAAACGTATAAAGAAAAAAAAATTGTTTTTCCGGATAAAGTCGCAATTCTTTGTATTACTTTGTTTTGCTTTGTAGGTAGTATGCCTAAAATAATCTGTAAATGAGTAAAGTCCTTAAATATCACACTGCTAGGCAAAGAGTTCTACTGCTCTTGAGAAGATTTGATACTTATACAAGATTGTAAAATTCAGGTGGCAGATTTTCATTCCACCCAAGTGATTTCCTTATGTTTCCTTTTACATGAAATATAAACATACTTAGTTCTAAATAAAGGATTTATTCAATGCTTTAATTAGTTTAAAAAATAAATACGAGACCCTAAAACGAAATTAATATTTATAGATATTCTGTATTCGAATTCCCTAATTCATGTGTATGCAACATGGCAACATGTGTATCGTGTTGCCTAATAGGGATCCGTTTGCCTCCCCCCTGTAACTCAACCCCGAAGCCGTTTACTAATCTGTTAACAGACATGCGGCTGATGTACAGCGATGGACAGATTACCTGTCTAATAGTTATCATATGTATTATAAGGTTTCGGTATAAATTGTCCATTAATTATGTACAAAGTTTATCTATTAGACAACGTGACAACTTCACAAGCCTATAGATCTTTGACCTTTTCACAACATGAGACTTTTATCGAATATGTAACCAAGATGATCAAGTGCCAACCAGTTACATCACATTTAGTAGTTGGTACTTAATCGCAACTTGACGTGCTAACTTAAAACAAGTCCATAGGGCGGATGATTTCCTACCAAGGTACTAACTTGACTTGAAACAGTGTGATGGTATATATTCCAAACATTATTTAGTCAAGGCCTTGACAAGCTGAGAAACATTTATAGGTTTATATTTTTTAGTGATTTATAAGTTTAAACGATTTACTGTACATGTATACAACAAGTTTTTTAATTGATTTATCAGTTTGGAATGATTGATATCCATTTAAAATTATTGTATAAAATGATTAGTAATTAAATACATTAATTTACACGAAACTTAATTACGATATAATTCAATCTTCGACTTGAGTCTATTTACTTGAGTAACGAGTTGAATAGTCCGCCGAAGCTCGCTGCCTTAAAAGGCGCATCACGAGTCATCGATCGTCTCGATTAGCCGTAAATCGATAGTTATTTATCGGCACATATTAATCTCTCGATTAATCGAATATATTCGGTACGATGGAATTTAAAGTTTATGATAACGTGTTGAAAATTCTATATGTAATTAATTTGATAGATAATTTTATTAAATGTATACATATGTATTTTTTTTTAATTTATACGCATATAGAAAGTTTGTCAGCTTGTATTACTACACATTACTTAACAGCAATTTATGTTGTATTATATTTTGACGATCTCTGTGGTCGAGTAGTGTGCACACCGCTTTTCATGAGGACGCCACTCCGAGGTCCCGGGTTCGATTTCTGAGTTGATGTAGGAAGAGTTTGTTGTCTTAGGTCTGGCCGTTTGTCGTGCTGTCATTGCTTCTGATTTTCCATAACACAGCTTTAGCTACTTACATTGGGATCTGAGTATTGAATGTGATGTTGTCCAATACTTAAAAAAATATTATTATTGTGTTGCTGTGATATTTGATATTATAGCAATCTAGACTTCAAAATCGTCTACTCCCGTTATTTGTTAAATATTAAACTTGTTTACCCAATATTCATCGTTTCTACATCAGGTATTGATTTGCCCTGACTTCACACGGGTGCAATTTATTAGTAAAAACTTTACCCAGTGTTAACCCCGTAATGTAAGCTTACGAAAAGTGTTTTAAGTAAAACGTCGGGATATTTCAGCCATTTGCAAAATATTTTTAAACCTGATGCTTACTATAAAATTGGGAGTGTCTATTTGTAATATTAAAATAACCGCTTTTTACTAAATGAACAGTTACACACGGCTCATATACCAAATAACATTTTTGTCTTTCTTTATGTCTGACTGTCTGTTTGTTATGGCTAATGTCTGGAATAGTTGAACTGATTTTCATTGGCAGATAACCTATGTAATAAGGAGTAACTTAGGCGTTAAAAAACAACATTAATCGCAGACAGAATGGTGGTACAAATGTATGCAAACCTTGTTTGTTTACCACACTTACCAATAATAAAAATTTTGAGAGCACCATAATATTATTACTATTATTTGGTAGAATATATAATGAGTGGGTGATAATTACCGAGACAGGCTAGCACGGAGCCCTGTCACCAACTAAATTTCGTCAGACGACCAATAATTCCTGATCAGCTTACATAAACTGATTACAAAATCAAGCGAGATTGGATAATGATTACGTGTCTAAGTTCAATTCATCAGCTACGAGTGGACGAGTGACATCGCGTGATATTCCGCCATTATGCCTCTATTTGTATACGAGGGCATGATGTCTTGATACTTTGATTACATTGTAGGCATCCTGCCTATTTATTGACCTATCTTTTCAGTTATTTCTAAGGAACATCTTCACTAGCTGTCGCTATTCATTTGTAAGTCAGATAAATTGATATTCACTGCTAGCAAAGAGGTCCAATAAAAGTCAGGTCCAATAAAAAATTACTAAGTCTTCGATCGAGTAATTCTTAGTAACTGGCTGGAATCAGGATTTTTTTTGTGAGCCATACTCAAACTCAAACTCAAATAACTTTATTCAATATAGAAGCATTACACTTTCTTATTGATGGTCAATTGAAACACTACCACCGGTCCGGAAAAGAAAATACCCTGACCTGAGAAGAACCGGCGAAAGAAACTCAGCGGGTTTTTTTTGTTTGTCTCATATATTGTATAAATAAATAATTAAATATGAGATGAAATAGCCAGGAGGCCATCGTTTCATATATTAAAATTATTTTTACTAATATTATAAATGTGAAAGTAACTCTGTCTGTCCGTCTATCTCTCGCTCTTTCACTACCAAACCACTGAACCAAAGATGAAATTTGGTATGAAGCAGACTTAAACTCCCAGAAAGAAAACAGACTCCTTTTTTTACATAACACATGACAACCGATCCCAAAAACGCGAGCGACGCCGAGGGGAATAACTGGTATGATTATATTTTTATTGCCTAAATATCGGCTTGGCCCGTGACTTAACCTAGCCAGTTACGATCCATATAACGTTGTCTTGTGTGATAACATTACAATTTAAAAAGAAATAATATATAAGATGTATCTACTGAATACATTTTAAATATAAATATTTTGTTTCAATGAAACAGTGTTTTCTCCTGCAAACTCTTTTATCTCGCAAAGCTAATAGAGCTCTTGAGTCGAAATCGAAAGAGGATTTATGCTCCTATATTATTTTCGCTATAGAGTTCAACTGTATTCTTAAGATTCAGGGAATGTCACTTAATTTTTCATTTATTTAACTTGTGTTTACAAATCACTTGCGGTCAAATCAGAGTTTGCGTGTGTCAAATTAAATTTGCTACTATATGTATTCTCTGATTTACATTAGAACAACATCTGGTTTGTGGAACAGCTTATCCCATCTGTGGTTATTTTTACCTTTTTTTGTTGTTTTGGCTTTTATTTATGCCAAGAGGGCACAGATTATTTCGCAAAAGTCACGGGCGATTTTTACTTTTTAAAAACCATAAATATTCGCAGTCTTAAAATTGTCGCAAAAGTTTAAAGAAAGCAATTATGTAAAGAGTGTCAATCTTTCACTGAGTCCAGTAATGGGTTTGCGGTCAGCTTTCATCGATCATTGAACCGCGTCGCTCGGTTTTCGATATCAATTTTAATTTTCTGAAAGTAAATAACGATATCTATATCTAAAGGAAATATTATTTGAAAGCTATATAACATTAAATAAAATTAAACTTTATTTTTTTTAATAATTATGATAAAAATATATCTTATTATATGTTTTTAAGTTTGGTAAGATTTATTTTATTTGGCAGATTTAACAAATTTAAGTGTTATCAATAAAAAGTAATGAAAATAAGTGATATAATATTTTTTATTATTATAAGTTTTATATTAAAAATTTTAGGCTGAATTAAACATAATAAGGGCATAGACATATTATATGGTCTTCTGGCATAGACTCAAATATACATCCTATCAATAATTAATACAACGATAATACCGTAGACAATATATATAAAGGAGCAGCATGTCCGACCCAGTTTTAAAAAAACATCACATCACGATCATCACGAGCGTCAGGGTTTCGATCTTTATCCATCCTCGGAGGTTTGAAATTAAACTCAGGGAATATGCTTCTCTGATTTATTCCAATATGAGACGGTCCGATCGCTCCGACGGCTCGACCAAGCCTGTCAATACCGGTCGGCGCTTGATCTTTTATGACAAAAATAGGTGGGTAGACTTATTCACTCAACATAACAGCTGTTTACAAACACTAAAATATTTCAGACTACTTTGACATTTCAAAATTCACTAAAAATTATTAATTTAACAATCAAACAGTTTTAAATTATTAAAATAATCATTTCTGGACACGGTGTTTTTCTTAAATTCGTGGTTTCGCGCCGACATATATATTTTTTACGTCAATAAAGCAAATTTTATCTTTCTATCTATATCAAATAAAAAAAATCCAAATAGATTAACACGATATACAATCTTAAATTCCCTTATTTCGTTGCACAAAGATATAGTTTAAAACAATGTTCGGCGAATCTGCCTTACATTCGATAAGGACAAGAGTGAAGTTATCTTTTATGATTGTGGTTAAAAGCCTACGCGGGTAGGGTGTAAAGCAGTCTAGATTACGAAGATAAGAAAACACTAACCCGGTTTAGTGCTAGCTACGAAATAAAAGACCCACACGCTCTCGTTCTAACTTTACATGGCTCTAAAATACAGAGCTAATAAAACTTTTAATAGAATGGGTTTTCTGGAATTTATTGTATTCCGTTTATATAATAGTCGCCCGCGGTTTTGCTCGCGTCTAGGATCGGTCAAGTACTGGGCGTAATAGTTAATTAAAAATAAATCGACTTCAAGATTAGAAACAGCTAGTAAAACATAAAAAAATATATCTACGAAACTACTTGACCAATTATTATGAAAATTTCACTGTTGCAGTTGAAGTGTACCTAATCTAGATTAAATGGTTGTCTTAATACAACTTTTAGTTTTCGAGAAATTTGTGGAAAATTTAAATACAATTACGAAAATAAGCACACGTGTTTGGAAGCCGTAATGGATCATCATACTCATATATAATTCAATCCTAATAATATAATAATATTCGACATGTATGTATGTAACAACATACATACATGTCGAACTGATAACCTCCTTTTTCAGAAGTTGGTGAAAAAGTAGGCTGTGTCCTTCCTTAGAGTTTAAACTTGTTTCGTTTAAAAATTCCATTAAATTCGGTTCAGTAGTTCGACCTTGACAGAGCAATAGACAGATAGGCAGAGTTACTTTCGCATTTATAATATTAGTACAGAAATGAAATTTAAATATACTGGACCGTCCTTGTTTATAGAAAATATACACACACATATACATAGTATGCGATTGTACTGGCAGGTGTAATATAAATAAAGAACTTTAATTGACCTTGAGTTAATATGACACCTTAGGTCAAACTTTAAAATAATCTATGGCATTCCTTATGAAATCGTAAAAAAATGTATTTTGAATGATTTTAATGTGGCTTTGAACAGTGATAGCAATATAAAAGGGAATATAAGTTTTAATTGAAATTATGTGATGAACTTTCAAGAAATGACGTATAAATTTGATTGTATTTAACTGGCATAATTTTATACCTCATAATTTAGAAAAGAGTAAGTAATGAGTTTTGTGCCAGTTTTCTTCGGATCTAGGTTCTGATCCGGTGACAGCTTCAAGTTTAATATAATCCCATAAAATGTCGATTCAAATGTACCTGTTAAAAAAAACTTGAATAAAATTTAAGGAATTAAAGTAATTGACAATAAGGCAAAAAGCCTATAAATAATAAATAAAAAATATATCATTTTTAAGTAAATTTTGATATAAATAAAGATACATTAAGAAATAAATTAATTATTTATATAATATAAGACAGGTGTTAGCAAATCACATTGAATATGTAAATGTATGGTACGCTAATCGTTTCTATGTCTGCGATTGGTTTATAGTATAGCAGCAGAAAGGATTACTATTGGTCTAATCTGCCAAAATGAATTCCGATTGGTTAACGATCCGCTCCGAATACTGCAATCACGTCAACAAACGAACTTTGTATAATACTCAAATATGTTTTTTAAGACATTCCATTTTTGAAATTTAGTTAGTCATATCTAGTTGAATCCAATCGTGTCGCTTACTTTAAATTTATAACTATAAAAGAAATCATTAAACTTAACAATTATGTTTTGGACAGTTATTAAAAACAGAATCATTTCTAACAAGATAATACAAATAATGGCATCTAATACATAATCATTTCATAAAATACCAGAGAGAACTTTAATTCCTTTAATCTCATGTAAAAAGTACGTTAATAATGTAAAATAATTAATCGATACTCCAAGGCGATAAGCTTAAGTATCATGATTTTTCCTGTAGTGATAATCACATATCGTTTACACCTGATGAAGTGTGGGTTGCCGGTTGCAAACCTGTCGAAACTGATATATGAAACGCGAACTTGCGGCCATAATAAAGCCAATGGACAGCTCCTTCACGGTTTTAACGGATCAGATGGCAACGCGGGAATTTTATTTTTATACTCACTTTGGATCAACGGATGCTTAGTGATGTGGATGCCTTTGGATGTTAATAAAATAAGACAAAAATATTATCTCGAGTGCGTTGAAAAAGGATAAATTATCATATTGTCGGTAATGTTCTTTCCGATATTGGTCTTAGGTGATATTCTCATTAATACATTAGCCTTCTGTGCAAATGATATTTCAATAGACAAGCGAGTCCAAAGACAGTCATCTAAGTTACTACTAGTCGTAGTAGATTCCTTGTCTATGATTCTTCTTCTTTTGTATTTTGCCAAACCATCTAGCCATACATACATCCATCTATTTGAGTTTGAGCCAAGTTTGGTACTTGCCACTACGTTCAGGGCCGTATTTAGGGGAGGGCAACTGGGGCAACTGCCCTGGGGCCTCCACATTAGTGGGGGCCACAGTTTTCAGCAAATTAACAAATACCGAGATATAGTCAAATTATAACAATATTACTACTAAATATTTTAAAAGTTACTGATACAAGTAAATAAATCATAGCTTACTGATTGAAATAAAAAAAAATAAATAATTAATTCATAATAATATAATGATTAGGGTGTTCATGCTTCTGTTGATCTAGGGCCTCCATTGCTTTGTGGCCCGGGGGCCTCCAGACCTTTAAATCCGACTCTGACTACGTTAGATAACGTTACAAATGTTTAAAAAAATCTTTAACCTTTTTTCGACAAGGATATTTTATAAAATAGTATCCGTTGTGTTATAATAGCGTTAAAATATGAAATAAAAACGAATGTATAAATACAATTCCTTATCTAAAATCAAACCATCTAGAATTCCAATATTAACGATTCCATTTTCTAAATTTCCATTATTCATTATTAATTATTCCATTATAAACAGTTGATAATTGAATCTTAAAAAATGATTTCAAAACAAACATTGTTCAATTTTTTTTACGATTTCGAGAACCTTAAATTGTTTGTGTTTTATTTTGAACATGAATTCTCGAACCTTGAAACAGTTTCCTCCACGATACATTTATCGTTCGTGACGCGAGGATTGAACAAAATCGTGACGAAAACGATGTCAGATTCGATGGCGGCCGCTTGTTTATTATTGTTTTAAAATATATCTTCAGCGTCACGGAATCGATTATTCAATGTACCTTCGTGAATTTTATGTTATGGGTGTTTCAATAAAATTTTGTTAAGGAAATTGTATACCCTTCGTGGATTTATATTCTCTTGTAGTTATTATTATTTGGAATAATAAGATTCAAAGCCGAGATGGCCCAGTGGTTAGAACGCGTGTATCTTAACCGATGATTGCGGGTTCAAACCCAGGCAAGCACCACTGAATTGCTTGTTGTTGTTGAATGTGCTTAATTTGTATTTATAATTCATCTCGTGCTCTGCAGTGAAGAAAAAAATTGTTAGTTAACCTGCATGTGTCTGATTTCATTGAAATTCTCCCACATGTGTATTCCATCAACCCACATTGGAACAGAGTGGTAGAATATGTTCCAAACCGTCTCCATATAAGAAGAGGAGGCCTTGGCCCAGCAGTGGGAAATTTAAAGGTTGTTCATGTTTGTTACAGCTGATATGGCTATGCTGCCACTGTGATCAAAAACCTTCAATCTCGGTCAATGACTCTGGTTTCAACAAAGATAAGAACACCAATATTGGGGGAGCAATCCGTCGCTTACTACCAAATGATCGCAAGAGGAGAAGGTCTTAACGAAGCATTATCATTTTAACAGGCTGTAATATAAACGTTATCAAAGAAGATGTGATACTTTAATACTTATTCGTTAGGCAGTCCGACTTGTGTAGTACATCTGGAGAGGTGTGAGAGATAACTCATCATTATTGACATTTTAACACCTCATGAGTCATAGGACTATATCAAAAATTGTTATTATAAAAATCGGCTTCACCCGGGTGCAATGATATGACTGGGATCTTCTAAAATTATCAGTATTTTTTTACTAAATTGTCCATGTATAAAAGCCGTCTCTTCGAATCACTCTATCTTTTAAAAAACACCGCACCGTTGCGTAGTTTTAAAGATTTAAGCATACATAGGAATATAGGGACAGTGAACGCGACTTTGTTTTATTCTATGTAAAGCATCATATTCGGAAAAAATCTTCCAAAATTACTAAATGTCTTGTTCACGAGACTGTAGTTTGCGGGTAGATGTTGATAATGTTAGAAGTGCCCATATCGGACTACCTTCTCGTACCGTGTTTACGCAGCAAACGTAGATAATGTCGAAATATCGAGCTCCACCGAACAAAAATAAAAAACATGGTAAATATCCCGAAATTAATACCTTTAGTAATATAAAATAACCATGTTATTTTAAAATCTTATATCTTCCAAAATAATTATGCAGAAATGCTTTACAAAACATCCGTCGATTTACCCTTGACTGTGTTTTTTTTATATTATAGGCTTGTTAGCCTTATTGTCAATTACTTAAATTCCTTAAATAAGACGAAGATACGAATTGTTTCCTTAACAAATGCATTTCGCCTGAGCCCGCGGGGCTACCACGGAATCGTGACGAAATATCGCCATGAGCACTGCGGCGCTACGTCACGCTCTGGTATCACAGTAATGATAATAGACGATAGCGTGACGCTACTTTGAAATTACTTTAAACGTACCGAGTTGGAAAATTAACTTAAAATTATCAATGATTGTGGAAAGGGAGGGGGCGCTTTCGTTGTTACGTACATAGTACAGTCAGGGTAAGAAAACCTTCGTCAGTTTTCAAATTCAAACCTTTATCAAGTCTTAAGCTCTTAGTACCTTTTCAATCTAAACATCAAATCATTGCAACGCAATATGTCAATCTCGATCGGTAAACGAGATTATCGCTCATACTGAGCACACGAAAATAGATCTACGGGTTCTCAACGTTTATACAAAATACCATGATGGTCTGTTAAACTGTTAAGACATAAAAGCTCAGTAACTTGATGACAAAATCAAGATAATTAAATCAATACACAATGATAATTAATAAATAATAAAGCATGGAATTCGTTTCAGTTAGTTTTCATCAATTATATCATATTGTAAATAAGTTGTAAATAGGTTGGTTATCACGTGATATGCATAAAAATATAGCCAATATTTTTATGCATATCACTTGATAACATATAGACTTCCTTTGAGTTCAAACTTGCCACATAATTTTTTTTATAGAATTTGATTTAGTAATTTAGCTGTGAAAGCGCAATAGACAAACAGACGAATTAACATTCACATGTATAATATAATAATTAAATTCTTTATTAACATAAGAATTAACAACATTAAATGCTTAAATAATAATATATACAAATATGAACTAAAACTAGTTACTGTATAAATCTTGACCGCGTGGAATGGTGGCAAGAATGCTAGCAGCATTTCCCCGTTGAATCGCAATTCCGATCCTCTGGGCAAAAAACGATCCAACCCTCCTGTCACCAGTGGAGGCAATGAGGCGAGGTGTTATACTTTTGATAAAGCTTTTTGCACCACTACTCCAAGGGCCAAGCGATTCGATAGCAAATATAATATTAGTATATTTTATTTTATTTATCTATAATAATTTAATACTTTATGACGTATATACTTATATAATACTTAATGACGACTACAAAGTAAATGGGGACAAAAGGCGGTCTTAATGCCTGACATTATACAAGATTTTGTAGATGATAAAAAAGCGTGGAATTAATACCTGTTGATTTCCAGGCAGGATATATTAATTTAAATAATTGTATTAACTAACATGACTGTATTTTTTTAAATGTTGAAAAAGAGAAACTACTGAGTTTCTTGTCGGTTCTTCTCGGTAGAATCTACTTTCCGAACCGGTGGTAACTTTACTTAATTGTTAAATGACGATTCAAAAGTGCTTGTAAAAGCCCACTTGAATAAAGTTTATTTTGATTTTGATTTTTTTTTAGAGCATCTCTGCCAGTCAATCTTTAAGTCAAACACAAAACTATGAATACGGTAATGAATAAATGACAATAAACATTCTTATATAAAAAAAAAAAAACTATAAAAGAAAATACTCATATAAATATTGATGTTATACATTAATAAAATGTTTAAGTAATATTAGTATAGATTAAATGGGGATTCGTATATGTAGGTAATTTTGCATTTAATTTAAAGTTGTAAAATAATTCAAGATCCTCAATACAATATTGATTTAATATTTGATTTTTTTTTAATTTAGAATTTTGGAAAGAATCATTGCGTCGGAAATATTGTATTATATGTCCAAAATTTAAAAGCAGGTAGTAAAAGTTACATTTGCATATTTGTTTCAATGTGCGCCTAACATAGCGTGCAATATATGAAAATAATTACTGAATTGAAATACTATAAATATAGCACGAACATATACTATAAATATAAGGCAGATTCAAACTGATTTTATAATATGCAGTTTGTATCACAACACAAAAAAAATTACAAAATCGCGAACACAATTTCGTAAATATAAAATAGAGTACTCACCTAATGTTTTCGTCGCTATGGCAACAAGCACATAACAACAGATACATGTAAACTTATTTATTTTAACCACAAACAATATAAAATGTTAACGTACACACACAATGAAAACATTTTTAATTTTCCGTTTCGGAAAATCTCGGTAAACGTTGTCGAATTCCGGTTACCTCTGGACATGTGCACTTAACAATATTTGAGAGACAAAGACAGCGTGCTTTTGTGTTTGCTCTCTTTCTATTTCACCTTGAAAGAAAAAGATATTTGTTCTTAATCGAACGGAAATGAAATTAATTTATTTATGGTATTTATGGTAAATACCATTATAATTTATATTACATGTTGAATTAAATATAAAACATATACCTATGCATTAAATTCAAGCTAATTTTTATATTGTACTGGTACATACTGTGATGGTTTCTCCAATAGCATTTTATAAATCTATTTACCGCATAAACTATTAACTAATGGAACGCGAAACTTCGCTTATTCAAAAGATTTTTGGTAATTTCGTAACCTATGATAGGTTTTCTTTTTATTCATTGTAAACTAAGTTACTCATCAACATTTGGCGCCAAAATTATGAGATCTAATTTAGATGGTTTTTTAATGTGCTTGTAATGTGAAATAGTAGGTATACATTAGTTCAATTAGAACAGAGTAATTTACTTCAGTTTGGTTTACGTTGATATTTATTTTTTTAACAATTTAGTAAATAACAATAAGAATCCTTTGACATGCTCATATACGGCCAGAGCTCTTCAAACTGAGATCCTGACCATTGCTTACGTACAACATCCCACAATGACTGGGAAAAATCTGATTACGCTATTTATATATAAGATAATATATTTTATTATTAATCATTGTTAATAATATTTTATCCTTATTTAATTAATACGAATACACATAGATCACTTCCACATTAGGCTTAGTATACAAGAGCGTGGCTGGGTAGGCCTGGTAGAGTACCTTTCCACTGATATTCTGTAATTTGGTTGCCAAATATGTGAGATGTTCATCCAAAGAACATTCATCCGAGATGCGTCATGATTTTTTAAATATACTTATATAATTTTAATTGAAATAAAAATATTTAGTACGGTTTTGATTTTTAAATACTTTTTTTTAATTGAAATAATATTTATTAGTATGCAATGATGTTCTAGTAAACAGATATGTGATAATAGACGATAGCGTGACGCTACTTTGAAATTACTTTAAACGTACCGAGTTGGAAAATTAACTTAAAATTATCAATGATTGTGGAAAGGGAGGGGGCGCTTTCGTTGTTACGTACATAGTACAGTCAGGGTAAGAAAACCTTCGTCAGTTTTCAAATTCAAACCTTTATCAAGTCTTAAGCTCTTAGTACCTTTTCAATCTAAACATCAAATCATTGCAACGCAATATGTCAATCTCGATCGGTAAACGAGATTATCGCTCATACTGAGCACACGAAAATAGATCTACGGGTTCTCAACGTTTATACAAAATACCATGATGGTCTGTTAAACTGTTAAGACATAAAAGCTCAGTAACTTGATGACAAAATCAAGATAATTAAATCAATACACAATGATAATTAATAAATAATAAAGCATGGAATTCGTTTCAGTTAGTTTTCATCAATTATATCATATTGTAAATAAGTTGTAAATAGGTTGGTTATCACGTGATATGCATAAAAATATAGCCAATATTTTTATGCATATCACTTGATAACATATAGACTTCCTTTGAGTTCAAACTTGCCACATAATTTTTTTTATAGAATTTGATTTAGTAATTTAGCTGTGAAAGCGCAATAGACAAACAGACGAATTAACATTCACATGTATAATATAATAATTAAATTCTTTATTAACATAAGAATTAACAACATTAAATGCTTAAATAATAATATATACAAATATGAACTAAAACTAGTTACTGTATAAATCTTGACCGCGTGGAATGGTGGCAAGAATGCTAGCAGCATTTCCCCGTTGAATCGCAATTCCGATCCTCTGGGCAAAAAACGATCCAACCCTCCTGTCACCAGTGGAGGCAATGAGGCGAGGTGTTATACTTTTGATAAAGCTTTTTGCACCACTACTCCAAGGGCCAAGCGATTCGACAGCAAATATAATATTAGTATATTTTATTTTATTTATCTATAATAATTTAATACTTTATGACGTATATACTTATATAATACTTAATGACGACTACAAAGTAAATGGGGACAAAAGGCGGTCTTAATGCCTGACATTATACAAGATTTTGTAGATGATAAAAAAGCGTGGAATTAATACCTGTTGATTTCCAGGCAGGATATATTAATTTAAATAATTGTATTAACTAACATGACTGTATTTTTTTAAATGTTGAAAAAGAGAAACTACTGAGTTTCTTGTCGGTTCTTCTCGGTAGAATCTACTTTCCGAACCGGTGGTAACTTTACTTAATTGTTAAATGACGATTCAAAAGTGCTTGTAAAAGCCCACTTGAATAAAGTTTATTTTGATTTTGATTTTTTTTTAGAGCATCTCTGCCAGTCAATCTTTAAGTCAAACACAAAACTATGAATACGGTAATGAATAAATGACAATAAACATTCTTATATAAAAAAAAAAAACTATAAAAGAAAATACTCATATAAATATTGATGTTATACATTAATAAAATGTTTAAGTAATATTAGTACAGATTAAATGGGGATTCGTATATGTAGGTAATTTTGCATTTAATTTAAAGTTGTAAAATAATTCAAGATCCTCAATACAATATTGATTTAATATTTGATTTTTTTTTAATTTAGAATTTTGGAAAGAATCATTGCGCCGGAAATATTGTATTATATGTCCAAAATTTAAAAGCAGGTAGTAAAAGTTACATTTGCATATTTGTTTCAATGTGCGCCTAACATAGCGTGCAATATATGAAAATAATTACTGAATTGAAATACTATAAATATAGCACGAACATATACTATAAATATAAGGCAGATTCAAACTGATTTTATAATATGCAGTTTGTATCACAACACAAAAAAAATTACAAAATCGCGAACACAATTTCGTAAATATAAAATAGAGTACTCACCTAATGTTTTCGTCGCTATGGCAACAAGCACATAACAACAGATACATGTAAACTTATTTATTTTAACCACAAACAATATAAAATGTTAACGTACACACACAATGAAAACATTTTTAATTTTCCGTTTCGGAAAATCTCGGTAAACGTTGTCGAATTCCGGTTACCTCTGGACATGTGCACTTAACAATATTTGAGAGACAAAGACAGCGTGCTTTTGTGTTTGCTCTCTTTCTATTTCACCTTGAAAGAAAAAGATATTTGTTCTTAATCGAACGGAAATGAAATTAATTTATTTATGGTATTTATGGTAAATACCATTATAATTTATATTACATGTTGAATTAAATATAAAACATATACCTATGCATTAAATTCAAGCTAATTTTTATATTGTACTGGTACATACTGTGATGGTTTCTCCAATAGCATTTTATAAATCTATTTACCGCATAAACTATTAAATAATGGAACGCGAAACTTCGCTTATTCAAAAGATTTTTGGTAATTTCGTAACCTATGATAGGTTTTCTTTTTATTCATTGTAAACTAAGTTACTCATCAACATTTGGCGCCAAAATTATGAGATCTAATTTAGATGGTTTTTTAATGTGCTTGTAATGTGAAATAGTAGGTATACATTAGTTCAATTAGAACAGAGTAATTTACTTCAGTTTGGTTTACGTTGATATTTATTTTTTTAACAATTTAGTAAATAACAATAAGAATCCTTTGACATGCTCATATACGGCCAGAGCTCTTCAAACTGAGATCCTGACCATTGCTTACGTACAACATCCCACAATGACTGGGAAAAATCTGATTACGCTATTTATATATAAGATAATATATTTTATTATTAATCATTGTTAATAATATTTTATCCTTATTTAATTAATACGAATACACATAGATCACTTCCACATTAGGCTTAGTATACAAGAGCGTGGCTGGGTAGGCCTGGTAGAGTACCTTTCCACTGATATTCTGTAATTTGGTTGCCAAATATGTGAGATGATCATCCAAATAAAATTCATCCGAGATGCGTCATGATTTTTTAAATATACTTATATAATTTTAATTGAAATAATAATATTTAGTACGGTTTAGATTTTTAAATACTTTTTTTTAATTGAAATAATATTTATTAGTATGGTTATTGATTCGGTTATCGACACCGTATAGTGGGACTCCCGTCACCTCCTCTCGTGGCGTGGTGCGGCGAGCTGGTACTGACTGGCACGAGAAAAACAAAAGACGGTTGATTTTGAACCGGATTTGATGAATTTTGAAGTGGAGGAGTAAATGAGATTCGAGGTTGAGAGGTAAAAGGATATAATGAATATACAATAAGCGGATAAATAATATAGTGACATAAATAAATGTTGAGTAGTTTTATTACAGGTGGATCAGTGGTTAGAACGTGTGAATCTTAACCGATCGTTATACGACCAAATTACACAAAATCATTATAAATTGTAGCCTATGTGTTATTCACAGAGCAGCAATCATACATACATTCATCCTCACAAACTTTCGCATTTATAATATTAATAGGACATTATTTAAAAATAGGTCTACCACCCAAATATTACGTATTATATTAATTCAATAGTTTTGCACAAAATAACTGTGGGAACGAAAAGATCTCCCACGGTTAGTCGTTTAAAATGAATCCAATCTAATCCATTTACCGAAAACCGACAATGTTTATTATGTCCAACAACTATTGCGGTTACCGTGTACTAGCGAACTCTTAATCAATACTGCAAAATTGTAAAGGAAATACCAAGGTTCCGATAGGTTTGGCTACCATTATTGTAGAAAAATACAATTCTGTTGTATGATTATGACGCGAGTAGACCGATTGAAAGCTTGGGGAGGGAAGTGGAGCACGTTTTTGACCGTTTAGCGACAATTTCGGGTCGCTAATAATGTATGGTCGCTAATAATGATACTATAGCATTGGATTATTTAAAAAAAAAGTAACAGCCCGCATTCAACGTTGGGCTAAGGCGTCCTCTCTCTTTGAGGAGATGGTTTGGAAAATATTCCACTACGCTGTTCCAATGCGGGTTGGTGGAACGCACATATGACAGAATTTCGATGAAATTAGAAACAAGCAGGTTTCCTCACGATATTTTACTTCGACGCCGAACGAGAGATAAATTATAAACACAAATATGCACATAAATATTCAGTGGTACCTGCCTGGGTTTGAACCCGTAATCATTAGTGAAGATGCACGCGTTCTAACCACTGGGCCATCTCTGGATTGGTGTATTTATGACATCATATTCGAAACTTCTACAATTATCAGTATTCCTTTACTGTATTGTCCATGTATTATATACAAAACCCTTACTCTCAAATCACTCTATCTATTAAATAAAATCGCATCAAAATCCGTTGCGTAATTTTAATGATCTAAACATACATACTACATAGGAACAGACAGCGGTAAGCGACTTTGTTTTATAGTAAGTAATGATAATATTAAATTATGATCTAAATTGGAGTCAATTGCTTATAAATGTAATTTACAGGATGATTTTTTAAATTGTTGTATCTTTGTCATTGAATGTTAATATAAAGAAACTACAAACATTAAACAATGTTTAGTATAGTACAGATCTATCCACACACGAAGGCTTTTCCCTCTAAATTAAATTTTTGCCATGCATTTATATAAGTGTATGCTTACAAAAATCGTTAGTGTGCGTGTGATGACAAAGAGTAGCGTCAGCAAAAAAGAAACAATTTGGGTGTAAATGGTTATTCATATTGTATGAGTACTAAAGGTATTTTAAAATGTATGTTTGTCTCGCAATTTCAATAAAACACACAAGCAATCAATAATCATTTATATTTTCAATGTAGTCTTAAACTAAACACAGTTTATGAAACGACGTAAGTGTGTACAAGCTGCACTAGTTCATTTATTAAACTCGATTCTGGTGTAATTGAGTTTGTAAGATTCTTACTACTTAACAAGATGGGATTATTCAAAAGTACCGCCTGATTTATTAACTTTACGCTCTCAGATTTCTTACAACGCTCACTACACTTCGTCACAATATTAGTTATTTGCTTTTTCGTTAAAAACTTAATCGACCTTTTGGTAATTGAGTTGTATAGTTTAACATAGGAAACTATATCGTCAAATTCTAACAAATCAGTGTGAGGCAGCAAATCATTAACGATGCTTAAAATCTCATATTCTATGTCGCTTTTGATTTTAAAATCGTATAAACCCTCAACGCCACTATTAACACCGAACTTTGCACAATATTTAGCAAAAATATTGATACCCAAACTGTGAACCATGTTACCGATCAAAGCGAGCGTTTCTTTCACGATAACTTTATCCTCTTTCTTTATATTACGAACCACGTAATGCAACCAGGACATGAACCCGTAACCCTCGACCAATATCTCGAAAGCTCTGGGTATCGAAACGATCGAGTTCAGCGCGCCCAATATTTTCGTCTTCGTCTTCCTGTCCGCCATGACTGTGTTATAGAAATCCAATATCATCTTTAGACACATCGTTTTGAACACCACGTTGACATCTGTCATGGATTTCGTTCCGTCTCTTATGACGTCAAGAATCCAATTTCTTCTGTCCATCGCTTCTACATTGCTATCATGAAAGAGGCTTAGGAAATCTGGAACAACGGTTAGGTCAACAAACTGTTTCGCGATTAGGAAATTGTTAACTGGTTTGTAGAGTGGCTCAGACGGTGAAGTGACTACTAGAAGGGCTTTGGCTAAGTATAGAGCACCGGTTGCAGGTAGTTTTGGATTTTTAATATCCTTCAATTCGCCTTCAGCGGCTGCATCTTTGATCGCGGTTGTCAAGCTTTGACGCAACGTTGTAATGAAATCCATGAGAAGTAGCTTGTCGTTTTTGTGTCTTCTGAAAAAGTTATTATAAAATGGTTAATTTCATTTTATTACAGCACATTTAAGTCCTAAAATGTAATGACACATAATGCTATATTAAGCAATACAAATTCTTTTTGATTTTTATATTTACACACCTATTTACATTAAGTTAAATTTAATCTCCAAAAACGCCTTTTATTCAAGAATCCATGATGAATACTGTGTTTTGTTTTAGATTTCAACCAATGACATCACGTGGCTTAGAAATTATATAAAGATAAAAAAAGGTATTTTAGTAAGTTAATAAAAACTAATAGGTAACTTACGTTTCAGTTTCCAGCAACAAACAGAATCTGTGCAGAACATGATAAGCTGCCGCACGCATCAGCGGACAGTGTGAACTGAGACCCATCACGGGCACGGACAGCAGACCCGTTCTTAGCAGCTTAAAACATGAAGCCACGGAGCCCGGAGCCAGGAGATGACTCAGAAGAGGAAACAAAAAGGCAGGATCGTATATCCCTTCATCATTTCCTTCGTGTGAGATGGAAACGATGTCTGTTTGTGCCTCAGCTAAAATATTACGGTAATCGTCTTTTAACAATAAATTTTTGATAGCCTCTTCTGTATCTTTAACATTTGATTTAGATTTGACATCGCGTAAAGCTCCGTCTAGATAACTCTTCATTAAACTATTCGAGTTTCGCGAAGGTAACTCGTAATTATATGCCAATTTTTGGTTTACAGGGAAAAGCCTGACCGTCTTTTCAATGATATCTTTATCGAGTAAATTTATAACTTGGTTCGGTGTTGGATGACTCCATAATGTTGCAGTTCTGCTCTTCCTGATTGCATAATGGTTTGCAGCCGAATCGCCCCACAGGTAGGGCTTATATTCATTGACAGGCAAGTCATTACTTTCGTAAAACTTTAGTATCGTCAATATCAATCTATCACTCGGACTCCGCGTGGCGCGGTATGCGCTCAAATATACTGGTATTTGTGGTGTTTTCATAACTGACTTATTCGTAGATATTAGAACGTACAAAAACTCTAAAAGACGAGACTTTATATCAGGGCTGTAATTACTTAACATGACGTTTAGGAACTCGGAATGTGACGTCACCATGTCGAATAGCGTCACGATGTCTTCATGATCGCTTGGATAAAACAATTTCACAAGTGATGAAAGCAATGATAGAAGTTTTGGCCCAGTTGTGTTCTCTTGCACGGCCGTTCGTATTTTCAATGAATCTTTAAGGACGGCTTTACAGAAGTTTTGCCAAATTCCGCTCTCTATCAACTTTTTAAAATCTTCCTTCTGGTCCACTTCGAAATTTTCATTTGTTTTGCATATTTGTATCGCTTGAGAGACGCTGGACACTAAATCAGTTAAAACATGAGCATCTTTATTATCTTTTACCGCTAATGTTGTTGTATTTAGCATGGATAACAAGTAATTAATTAGATATTCCTTTTTTTGACCTTCTTTCGAAAGGCATAACTTCAAAAACGCGGTCTGCATTAAGTGGACATGACTTAGTTCAACTGTTTCAAATTTATGACTCTTCGTATATAGTTTCTGGCAATCATTTAACTCCATACATTCAACGAGCAATTTCCTTATAAACTTCCACGAGTTTAAGTAAACTTGACCAGCTTTATGTGGTTTCTCTAAGAACTTGTTGATATTTGATTTATATTCATTATAAATCATAGTGAGAATTTCTTTGTTATCTGTTAGATACTGATTATGATCTATAATAGCGTTACCTAATGGTAAAGTTATTTCCCTTTGGCTGAGTATTTCAGGTCTATTAATTTCTTCTTTAAAAATGTCACAAAATTTGTTGTTAAATTTCAGAATAGTGTAAGCTAACAACGATGTTGTTTTTCTCACTGTGTTCGCGTAGAAGAACTTTTTAAAATGTTCCTCATTCACACTTTGAGCTTGATGTGGTTTATTTTCAAAATACTTAACTAGTGACTCCTCTAAACTTGTTAAATTCGGTATAATCTCTTTCAGGGACAACAATTTTCCATATAAATCCATACATTTTGTTAAAACATCATTGGACAATTCTAATGAAATCGAATCGGAATATTTATTAATCAATACACAGAGCAATTCCAGTATAAGACTTGGTTCTTTGTCCTCCTTGATGCAAACTTCTGTATCAGCAGAAAATATACTCTCAAAAACTTTTAAATCATCATCTTTAGACAGGCCCACGGTTTCTAGAACTCGTATAGTTAGGTCACTGTTAACTGTCTTATTTTTCTTTATTTTAATGAAACATTTTACAATTTCGCTGTAAGTTTTTTGTTGATACGACTTCAAAAGGAAATGTTTTCTATTGAGATAGTTAATAATATCTCTATTCTTTTCTATAATATTAACAAGTAGTTCAGTGGCCAAAATATTCGATGATTTCTTGTTCAAATCGATTGGTTGGAATATTTTAAGGAAATGGGCATTTTTAAACATATGCAAAACGATACTCCTGCAAATATTCACCATAAGGTGTCGTTTTCCTAGTGAAATAATAATTTCGAAATAATTTAAAATTTTCTCTTGTTGTTCCAGTGTAAGATTATCCATATTTGTCAATCTTACAATACAAAACATAAGATATTTCGACCATATGTATAAATCTGAACTATTTATTTGTTTTGTTACATCTATTTTGTAGTTCACACCCATTATAGTCAAATCGATTTCATCTGATGATTCTACTAATGACGGAAATATATTCGTTAAAGGTATATCTTCATTTCCAATTACCGATTTTGATATATTTATTAATGTAACATCATTGCCTTTGGTTTCTGGAAAACAAACCGGTCTAACTGTCCATTCAGCTATATAAGTTCTGATGTCTAATTTAGAATCACTCATTAGAACTTCTGTAAGTTCGGGCGAATAGTTACTGTGTAGCAAATTAGCTATGTACAAGCATATAAATGATTTCAATTGATTTTTTGCGTCCTTGTTATTTTGTATATACTGTATGCAACCTACAATGAATGTCGAAGGCATTTTATTTTCTAAGAATAAACTGTCCTCGATCATTTTACCGTGCATCAAATCATTAAATAATTTGTCTAAATTCGTCATACTATTTTCGTCTGAAATCTCGAAATTAACCATTTGATTTTTTATATACTCCGACAATTCATTCCTATTTTTTAATACATTTTCAATAACATCTCCTATCAAGGATATAAGATTTACGTCACTGTTTTTTAATGTATAAAGAATCAAATGTATTTCGTCTTCATCGGCTTCGAATATTTCAGTATTTTTAAAGAACATGTACAATGTATCTTTCGCCTCCATCCATGTGTCGTCTTCATTGTTCGTAAAAATGTCCAACATTATTAAAAACAAATCTTTAAACATTGAATTTTGCAGTGTCAACACTGAACTATCCAACGCGAGCCATAGGGAAACTATTTTGAATTTCAAAAGGGAAATGTGACCAGTTGTAAGTGTAGTGGAAATATCTAAAATCTTCTTCATATTAATAGTGCCTTCAATAGTCTCGATGGATGCAGGATACAGATAATTATAAAGCAACAGCAGCTCTAGTAAAGATAGCAGAGAATCTGCTTTATTCTGTGCTGGTAATTTGTAGTCTTGTGGTGTTTCCTCACTTACTTTACCATCAATAATATTGTTAATCAAGGATACTATGATATTTGGAGCTGGCATGTGTTTAGGAAGGAAATTTTCTAACTTGTTTTTAAGCTCTAGAATCTTAACATTCGAGTCATCTAATTCGATAATTTGCATATACCTTTTTAATGTTTGCAACATTTTTACAAGTACCTTAATGCAGTAGAAAGATATTGTCTGATCTTTTCCTATACCTGTGTTTATTAATTTCAATAAAGGTACCGGCATTGTTACGAATCTTACGAAATTTGCAGTCTGGTGAGGATTCAGATTGTTTAATCTTGTGACCATGTCTTCAGGTTTTAGTCTGTCCAGTAGTTTTAAAATAAAATCTGTAGTTCTCTCCCAAATAACTGAATGCTGAGGCTGGAAACTTGGTTCTATGACATTAATTAGTGCTCTGTGAAGGTCTGGACACTTGTACACTATCTGAAGAACAGCCTCCGACTGAAATTCATTTTCCCAAGGTCTTTTTAATGATTGCATAGCCTTGTAAAGGTTTTGATTTTTATTTGCATCACTGGTGCCCAATGTCGGGTCGATGAAATAAATTCCGAGCTTATGGGATGTGAACAATGTGAGTATTATATCAGATAATAATGTCATTATCTCATTACGAGCTTCCTCTTTGTTTTCACTACTCGATTCCGGAGGTCCTTTCCATGTAAACAATCTGAACAAATTGTGTAAAACTTGATGACTGAAAGTTTTTAATTTTAAGGTTTTAGAAATGAAAGTATTGTCAATGACATTCTTTTTTAATATATTCAGGAACATCAGTACAGCATCTGCCTCATCTTGGACCAATCCAGGAATGACCAATGACAGTAAACCTTGTTTTTCAAGCAATGCTTTTATCAGAGGCAAATGACCATCTACAAGAAATGACGTCATAAAATGTACGAATGCCGTTCTGACATTGTCTTTCTCTTTATAATTTGGCTTCTCAACCACATGTTGTAAATTTTTAGGTGTCAAAGGCACTTGATTAAGAATTTCTACACCTAATTCAGAGTTTAGTGTCACCATGGATGTGAGTAGATTTAAGACAATTTTTCTATGACGTGGACCTGAATTTTCACTTATCATGATTTCAATCGTTGGAATAAATGTATTTAAGAAGTACCGACAAGCTTCCTCTGTAATGGCTATCATGTGTGGAAGTGAAGATTGCACTTTTAGTATGATTAAGTGAAAGAGATGAAAAGCTGGTGTTGCCAGAGTTAAATTCTTTTTATTGTCTTGTGTTATCTGTCTCAATATCTCATGAGAGTTTCCTCCAGCCTTCAGGTATTTAAACATGTAATCTACTTCACAGTCTGGATTGAGGCAGACTTGAAGAAACTGCGTTAAAGCTGAAATTTAATAAAAAAATAAATTAATTATAAATAAAGATCATTTAGAACAGATATAACAGACATAAGTGGTAACCTTCATCCAACCATTGACAAGAAAATTAATACAAATCTCTTCTGAGCATTAGGACCTAAGATGTGTGTCTGTGCACTCACAAACTGAGTAAGCCAGTTAAAGTTGACATTTAGCAGTAAAAGTAATGACTTAGTGATTACACAAAGACCAACCAACAAAGTGTTATAGTAATAATTTAGAAATTAGTAACATAATTTTAAGAGAAATTAACTAATAATCTGACTACAGTATAGTAAACTGTGATCTGAAATAACTGAGTCTATTTACTTGGTCGTAGAGTTATGAGGAAGCATGTCTGGATTTACCCATACTATATTTATCCAGCCAAGTATTCTTACCGGCACTAAGACCATGACATCTTTGTTTCTAAGTTGATGTAAGATATGATGAATATTCCTTACAGTGCTTCTTACCAGAAAGTTTATTACATTACTCTCTCTGCCTACTTATATGATAAATAAAAAAAAAATACCATTCATTTCTGAACGGTTCTTTAATATGCTTAATATATAACATTATTGTTTTTGTATTGTTAACTATTATATAAATAATATTTTAAAACAAAAACACAAATTAACTTGAACTATTCATTATATTGAATATATATTGAACTCTAATTATTACCTGGTCATTAAAGATCTTTAAATCATTTATATTAAACTATCTTAAAATGTTAAAACAATGGTTACTTTTTTTAGTTCGCTTTTATTAACAAAACACATTTGTAATACTATCATTTATATACTAGACTAACTTATTCTTAAAACAAATAATTTATAATAAAATGAAATCATGTATGTTTAATACATACTTTATGCTTTATAGTAGTTTTATATATAATAAAATTAGATGCATGGCAAAAAAAAATATAACATAAGTTTAGATATTCTATTTATATTGATTATATACAGTAGTAGCTCACCCATAGTTTGTCCTTGTTTTCCCACTAGTTCCTTTCTGAAGTGTTTAACATCAAATAATTGAGATTTCGTTGAGTTAGTGGTTTCATTATCAGAATGCTCCTCATTTTGAGGTTGTTCTGAATCTAGATCCATTTTATCATTTTCTTCTGAATGACTGTCACTTCTGTTCTTTTTCGTCACATCGCTGGATTCGTCATCGTACTTTCTTTTACCCATTATTATTGTTAATTATAAAATTGCTTCCGTAAAACTATATATTGTAAATGTGCTGTCACACGTGCGTTTGTTTTGGCAAGTGACAATGACGTATAGATGAGAGATTCATTTATAATTACGAAAATTTACAAGTAACTTATTGCCATTTTACTTTCGAAATATTTATTTAAAGTTTTAAGTAAGTTGTTTTAAGTATTAATGAACTTTATTATATAGCAATAACTTAAAATTTATATATTTTTATATAATTTAGTTTTGTACAATTATTTTTTGTATCTTTGTTTTTTGATTTGCATTTTAAATCAGATTAATATCCCATATATTTTTTTAATCCAAATAATTCTCTTAAGGCGTAATGAGTAACATAACATTATATTGTGCTTTCAAAAATGGGTTTGATCATCTGACAGCCAACTCTAGTACCGCGCTCGCTCATTGGTAAAATCAAATAGCACGCTTCGTGTTACATCATTCCGTCCCCTTTCATGAAACAACTTCCTACTTCTAACTTCTCACAATAAACAAATTGTATATAGGTCCGATCATTCAAAGATAATACAATAACCGCCTTCAAATAATTTAGTATTTAAGTTTAATAAAATAGTTAAAAGCAAGTGCGGTTTAAAAAAAATCCTATATATTTTCACTGTACTCTTATTTTAGTGTCGTTATAATCAAAGAATCCAAATCAAAATAAATTTTATTCAAGGCTGTTACAAGCACTTTTGAATCATTTTTTTGAAACATTTAAGTGAAGCTACCACCGGTTCGGAAAGTAGATACTACCGAGAAGAACCGGCAAGAAACTCATTATTTACTCTTTTTCAACATTTAAAAAATACAAAGTCATTTTAGTTAAATACAATTATTTAAAATAATTAAGTTAATTCTATAAAACTGTTTACTGGTCAAAATTAGCAAATGATTCTGTAAATATATCATAAATTTTGGTATGTAATAAAACAATAAAAATACAGGTAAAAAAAGTTTAATTACAAATTTATCACAAATGTTGCTATCATAATAAAATATAATAAATTGGACAAAAAAGTATTTTACAACAGTGTTTTATTTTGTTTAGAACGTATTGAACAAGAAACAAAAATATTACATCATAAAATATTCCGAAATATTTGCTTAAACTATTTATAGCTAATCAAATTTGATAAAAAATAATAATCTTAAAACTTACCATGTCGTACTATATGTAAAATTATAAAAAATATCACTAAAATAAAATGTTTATAAATTACAATATTTCTAAAAAAGAAGACGCTGAACTTAAATTTAACTGTGTAATTAGCTCCACAGTTGTTACTCTTACAAATTTCTATATTATCAATAAGTAGTATATTAAACTGAAATGCAAATAGCCAGTCTGAAAATGGAAGCTGAAAATCAAATATTCATTGCAATATTTGAGTCTCCCTGCAGTCCCTTGCTTTGGGGGCTAGGGGCCATTCATTTATTACGTAAGACCATTTAGAGGGGGAGGTATCTAATGTTTTCTAGCACGGGTAAGATGGAGTTTCGATAGTTCTTATATAAGATAAAAAAAATGCGCAAAGTTCATATTATTCGAAAAAGCGCGGGAAACAGTGCGATTGCATCGCAATTAAAAATTTCGCTTCAAAAAATGTTACTCTGAAAAATAAACATTAAGATAAACCAAACGCGTGTTCAATTCTTTACATAAAAAATACGAAATAGGGGGAGAGAGGTCGGCCTATTCTTATATGATTTATGGGGTCAAAAACTAGCAAAAAATAGTCTTACGTAACAATTTAATGGTCCCTTATCTCACGTACGTCTGCTTCTGTTGTGACCAAAACCCGTCCAATCACTGTTTGCCCTAAACCGTAGGATATTTACGATAGCAGATAAAACCTAAGTACAGTATCGCGTCTTTGGTACCTCGTCAAACATGACTGCAGTCAGTGTACACAAAACGACACCACTGACTACAATAAACCTTATAAAACTCTGAAAACACCCACGACTAGTCTCCAGAGTTGTCATACTTAATATAAAATAGTCATGTAATAGCGTAGATATAAATAATTAAAACTGGCAAGCACGAATGAACATTAAAAAAAAAAAAAACATACTAAGAATTACTTAACAAAAAGTAAATAATTATTATTTCTGAGTTGCTGAGCGTCTTTCCTCGCGCCCGAAATTTTAATAAGTACAACTTAACATTGGGATCAGAGTACTGTGAAAAAAAGGGCCTCGCAAACTGTATCTTGCCCACATTAAGATTCGATGTTGCGACGCCACTGCGCCACTTTCTTTGCGAACCAGTGGTAGACTTATTTTCTTGACCATCAATAAATAAGAAACGCTTTATTTTGAATAAACATTTTTGACTTTGATTTAATAATAATAAATGCAAGTCTGTATTACAAATATGTTACAATTTTTTAGAGAGATATTCAGTACTTAACTAAATCACATATTGTATAATGTAGCAATAAAAAATGCAAAGAATAAACACATATAATATTTTATCCGAGACACTCTCCCTCAACCTGTTAGACGAGATGATTATTCTCAAACAACTCAGCTCAGTAGTATTTGTCCAGATTCAATTATCACTTTATAATTAATATAAAAAAAATATAGCCAACATGTGATTTGATCACTCAATAATTTAACATCTTGTTTCTTAAACGAAATTCACTTATCATTATATTTGGTAAGTTCGTAACGATTATAAAAATAGACATTTTAATACAAGTATGTAATAATAGTCATTATAGGCAATACGCAAATGGGTCTGATGGTGAGTGGCACCATCACGCGCTGTAGGATATATTAACCATTCCCAACATCGCCAATGCGACACCAACCTCAGAAAAGTATCATATGCCCTTATTATAATATTGTCAAACATCTCTCTTTGAAATACAACTGTACATTATTTAGACAGGATTAATAAACTCGCTGTCTCTACGAACTTCGAATGAGAGAATAGGACGGCAATATAATCAGCTCCCAGACATATTCAATGTTAAAATATACTACAAAGAGACTTATAGTACGACACAAATTAGATGTAGCATCGGAAAACGCAATGGAATGAAAATAAAACCGATTACTGCCTATTTACACGACCAATAGAAATAGCGCCCTATCGCGCCATTCGACGCTATTCGTCGCTATAGATTCGCGCGTCAGAGAAAGCAAGTGCGTGTAAATCGATGCGTCAAATTGACGAATATAATAGGTCATGTGATATTACAAGTTATTACGTTTGTGAAAAGATCATATTCGCGTGAGAAATAAATATTGATAATTTGGGATAGCGTACTCAATTCGTATGTGATCGGTTTTACGGATTTTGCCGATGCGACATCTAAGTTGTGTCGTACTATACTAGAATGAAATATTTATAATAAAAAAAAAAAAAATTATACAAAAATCGTTCGATCATTAGAACGAATTAATTAATTTAAAGCTAGTATCACTCGATGATATAAATATTCTTATGATACCCTTTACATGCTAATATGTTTAAAACTAATGGCGGGATATTCAAACACACGTACATTGATGAATCTTGGTAACCATTTTGGACCGTTCCTTTTTGGACCGTTGCGTACAGCTTGAAAAAAAAATTAGATTAATGTTACAAACGTAAATGAAAATATAAAAAAAATCAGTTAACGATGAAATCGATTCAGCGAGGTTCGGATGTTATAATATTTTCAAAGTCCGGTTCCAACTCCTTTATCTTCTCCAGTAGGATGTCCGCTAGATTCAGATTTGGATCTTTGTCTGAAAATAACGTAAAATCAAAAACATTACAAAAATATCAAGTGAAGGGTCTTTCCGAGTGATCACTACTCGTATTGGCTCTGTAAGAAATAAACATTTTATCCATATTTTCTACCTGTTGACTTCCAGACAGGATATATTAATTTAAATAATTGCATTAACTAACATGACTGTATTTTTTTTAAATGTTGAAAAAGAGTAACTACTGAGTTTCTTGCCGGTTCTTCTCGGTAGAATCTACTTTCCGAACCGGTGGTAGCTTCACTTAAATGACGATTCAAAAGTGCTTATAAAAGCCCACTTGAATAATGTATATTTTGATTTTCATTTTTCCACCAATATTGTCACTATATCTATTTACACTACCAAGCCACATATATTCTGCGGCACACAATCACACTGTGGAATCCGCTTTCGCTTTCGAACCGATACGACTTGGGAACCTTCAAGAAAAGAGACGTACTCCTTCCTTAAAAGCCGGCAACGCACCTGCAAGCCCCCGGTACTGTACAGTCAACAAAACAAAAATTCTTCTACTGACGCAGTTGGAAATTAAATTATTGGACTTATAAGTTATCTAAAATAAAGATTTAATAAATTACCATCGTAAAAAACTAATTCGCATTTGTCACGACAGTCCGAACTCCTGCTGATTATCGAACGCAGCATCGTGCAGAAGTCGGAAACTACTTCTTCAGTGTCGATATTCAAGAGTTCTGTAGAAAAAGTTATTAAAAATCACTTTTCAAATATTACATTCTGATTTTGATCGAGATCGTACCTTTTTTGTGTTTTGTCTCAATGTTACAATATGGTACAATCACGCTCGAAATCCGAATATAAAAATAAATATTAAAATGTGAATACATTTCAATCAATCTACTTAAACTAATACTATTAATTCTGTTAAGCAGTTTTCTACGAGATCCTAAAAAAAAACGCCTAACAAAAGTTTGACATTCAGAGTTTCAATGCTGAGTAGGATACTGAGCATTGAAACTCTAAATTTCAGCAAATAATCAACGACTTTTCACCGAAAAACATATTTATATAATACGTATTTGTGTTTGTTAAAGTAATTTAATTTGTTCTATAAAATATAATTCAATGTATGTTTACACGCGGTGCGGCGTGTGCGTGTGTGTGAGTGTGCGCGGGACCGACCGGGGTAGAGCACGCGGTGCGGCGTGTGCGTGTGTGTGAGTGTGCGCGGGACCGACCGGGGTAGAGCACGCGGTGCGGCGTGTGCGTGTGTGTGAGTGTGCGCGGGACCGACCGGGGTAGAGCGCGCGGTGCGGCGTGTGCGTGTGTGTGAGTGTGCGCGGGACCGACCGGGGTAGAGCACGCGGTGCGGCGTGTGCGTGTGTGTGAGTGTGCGCGGGACCGACCGGGGTAGAGCACGCGGTGCGGCGTGTGCGTGTGTGTGAGTGTGCGCGGGACCGACCGGGGTAGAGCACGCGGTGCGGCGTGTGCGTGTGTGTGAGTGTGCGCGGGACCGACCGGGGTAGAGCACGCGGTGCGGCGTGTGCGTGTGTGTGAGTGTGCGCGGGACCGACCGGGGTAGAGCACGCGGTGCGGCGTGTGCGTGTGTGTGAGTGTGCGCGGGACCGACCGGGGTAGAGCGCGCGGCGCTCGAGCACGCGGTGCGGCGTGTGCGTGTGTGTGAGTGTGCGCGGGACCGACCGGGGTAGAGGGCGCGGCGCTCGAGCACGCGGTGCGGCGTGTGCGTGTGTGTGAGTGTGCGCGGGACCGACCGGGGTAGAGCACGCGGTGCGGCGTGTGCGTGTGTGTGAGTGTGCGCGGGACCGACCGGGGTAGAGCGCGCGGCGCTCGAGCACGCGGTGCGGCGTGTGCGTGTGTGTGAGTGTGCGCGGGACCGACCGGGGTAGAGGGCGCGGCGCTCGAGCACGCGGTGCGGCGTGTGCGTGTGTGTGAGTGTGCGCGGGACCGACCGGGGTAGAGCACGCGGTGCGGCGTGTGCGTGTGTGTGAGTGTGCGCGGGACCGACCGGGGTAGAGCACGCGGTGCGGCGTGTGCGTGTGTGTGAGTGTGCGCGGGACCGACCGGGGTAGAGCACGCGGTGCGGCGTGTGCGTGTGTGTGAGTGTGCGCGGGGCCGACCGGGGTAGAGCACGCGGTGCGGCGTGTGCGTGTGTGTGAGTGTGCGCGGGACCGACCGGGGTAGAGCGCGCGGCGCTCGAGCACGCGGTGCGGCGTGTGCGTGTGTGTGAGTGTGCGCGGGACCGACCGGGGTAGAGGGCGCGGCGCTCGAGCACGCGGTGCGGCGTGTGCGTGTGTGTGAGTGTGCGCGGGACCGACCGGGGTAGAGCACGCGGTGCGGCGTGTGCGTGTGTGTGAGTGTGCGCGGGACCGACCGGGGTAGAGCGCGCGGCGCTCGAGCACGCGGTGCGGCGTGTGCGTGTGTGTGAGTGTGCGCGGGACCGACCGGGGTAGAGGGCGCGGCGCTCGAGCACGCGGTGCGGCGTGTGCGTGTGTGTGAGTGTGCGCGGGACCGACCGGGGTAGAGCACGCGGTGCGGCGTGTGCGTGTGTGTGAGTGTGCGCGGGACCGACCGGGGTAGAGCGCGCGGCGCTCGAGCACGCGGTGCGGCGTGTGCGTGTGTGTGAGTGTGCGCGGGACCGACCGGGGTAGAGGGCGCGGCGCTCGAGCACGCGGTGCGGCGTGTGCGTGTGTGTGAGTGTGCGCGGGACCGACCGGGGTAGAGCACGCGGTGCGGCGTGTGCGTGTGTGTGAGTGTGCGCGGGACCGACCGGGGTAGAGGGCGCGGCGCTCGAGCACGCGGTGCGGCGTGTGCGTGTGTGTGAGTGTGCGCGGGACCGACCGGGGTAGAGCACGCGGTGCGGCGTGTGCGTGTGTGTGAGTGTGCGCGGGACCGACCGGGGTAGAGCGCGCGGCGCTCGAGCACGCGGTGCGGCGTGTGCGTGTGTGTGAGTGTGCGCGGGACCGACCGGGGTAGAGGGCGCGGCGCTCGAGCACGCGGTGCGGCGTGTGCGTGTGTGTGAGTGTGCGCGGGACCGACCGGGGTAGAGCACGCGGTGCGGCGTGTGCGTGTGTGTGAGTGTGCGCGGGACCGACCGGGGTAGAGGGCGCGGCGCTCGAGCACGCGGTGCGGCGTGTGCGTGTGTGTGAGTGTGCGCGGGACCGACCGGGGTAGAGCACGCGGTGCGGCGTGTGCGTGTGTGTGAGTGTGCGCGGGACCGACCGGGGTAGAGCGCGCGGCGCTCGAGCACGCGGTGCAGCGTGTGCAGCGGGGTGGCGCACTCGGCGGCGAGGTAGACGGGCGGGAGGCCGGGCCGGTAGATCTTGTAGGCGGAGTTGCGGTACGTGCGATTCTTGACGCCGGCGACGTCCTTTTCCACATCCTCCAGCGACTGAAAAAGTGGTGCTCCTTTATATGAAATAGAAACCTCCCGAGTTGCGAGTCGATCCGTCCAGACTGACGTGCGGTGCGGCGGCGGAAACAGTTAAGAGACTGGTATTTTGGAATAATAATGAGCTTTTATGATTTTCGTCTGTTTGGACGCCAATAATAATTAATTGATCGATCCTGTGATGCGATCGCTTATAACAGGATACCTTGGGACGGGAAATACATCCCAATTAAAATACAAAATGACACGGATAACTTGAGTAAATGAATAAGTACAAAATGTGTGAAGCTGTGGGTACGTGGTATTATTTATTTTATTTATTTATTTAACAGTTTATTAAAATTTGCCAGATACAGTACAGATACAAATATATAAGTCACAGGAAAGCAAAATTTAAAAGGTATGCTTATCCCTATAAGAGATTTCTTCCAGCATACCCAGAAGAGTGAGAATAGACAGAACAGTGAAAGGTAGACAGGCAAGAGTTTACAATTACAAAATAAAACTAAAACAGATACTAAACTAAAAATGAGAAATATATAAATATATAATACATTAAAGTTTACATATATAAATGCTTATAATATACATACATATAAATACATATACACTACTTAATATGCCAAAATTAGGAGACTGATAAGAAATGCTCTTTTAACTTCTTTTTAAAAATGTGAATTGAATTAGAAGTGCGAATCGTGCACGGCAGAGCGTTCCACAAACGCGCTGCGTGCACTGTGAAAGCGGAGGTGTAAAAATTAGAATTATGAGAAGGGATTTGTAGTAGGAGCTGGACATTAGGACGGCAAGGAGAACCAGGAGGATGCAAGAACTTGAAACGTTCTCGAAGGTAATTGGGATATAAGGGATTAAAAAGTATATTATAAAGGAGACATAGAACGTGAGTATCCCTGCGAAGACGTATAGGAAGCCACTTGAGTTCAGCTCGAAATCTAGAGACATGATCAAATTTGCGTAGACCAAAAATGAAGCGGATGCATAAATTTTGTAGTTCTCTCAAGTTTATCAAGCAGTTCTTCAGTAGCGTCGAGAAAACAGGAATCAGCAAAATCTATCAGAGGAAGCAAAAGAGATTGAACAAGAAGAGTTTTTGTTTTTGTAGGAAGGAAATATTGAAGAGGTTTAAGGGAGTGAAAGGAGAAATTAATCTTTTTACTTACCTCATTGATATGCTTGGACCAGGACAGGTCACTACTGAAAAGAAGACCCAAATTTTTGGCATGCTCGGTATAATTAATTGGTATGCCGTTATATGCCAAAGGAGGAATGCTATTTAAAGAGAGACATTTATGCATATACCGACTTCCAACAATTAATGCCTGCGATTTTGCGGGATTCACGACAAGGCCAAAACTGTTAGCCCAATTGTGAATCCGTTTGAGGTCTTCGTTTATACCAGTAATAGCCGTAGTAACATCCACAACACTAAAGTGGCGATACAATTGTAGATCATCTGCATAAAGGTGAAACTTAGAAGAAATTACCGCTGATATAGTATTAATGAAGACAGAAAATAAAAGAGGGGATAGCACACTGCCTTGAGGAACGCCCGAATTAAGCGCGCTCCAATTTGAGCTTAATTCACCCAACTGAATGCACTGCGAGCGTCCTCGAAGATATGATTCAAACCAGATACACGCAGAGGATGACACGTTTAAAGATCGTAAAACGCATAAAAGAACATCATGATCTACCGAGTTAAATGCATTGCTAAAATCAAGCAATACAACTACAGTAAGTTGACGATTCTCCATAGCGTATCGAATGTCCTCCGTAACCCTTAGAAGCGCTGTAACCGTGCTGTGACCAGCTCGAAAACCAGACTGCCAAGGGCTCAGGAGACGATTAGACACGAGGTAAAACGCCAACTGTTCGTGAATGATATGTTCCAAAACTTTAGAAAGGAAAGGGAGGATTGAAATTGGTCTATAGTGTGAAGGAGAACTAGGGTTAGGTATTTTAGGTAGAGGGATAATGTGAGCATTTTTCCATACTGATGGAAAAGTGCAGGTATAAATGGAGTAATTATACAGATGCGTCAGGACAGGAAGGAGCTCAGAGAGAATAGGGAGAATCATTCTGGAACAAATCGAATCACTACCAACTGCAGCTGATTTAATCGATGATACATGTTTCTTTACATCATCTTCGGTAACTGGCTGAAGAGAGAAAGAAGAACATTGCGGTAATACATGTTTGGACAAGTCCGAAATAGTATTTGATTTAATTACATCGTCCAAAACAATAGGAGATGTAGAAAAATGTGAATTTAAAGCATTGAGATCCACTAAATTGTCACCAGAAACGGGAACTTTACCAACACCGAAAGTTTTTAGGAAATTCCAGACCTGTTTACTGTCAGAATTATGAATAGTGTCGTGGATGTATCTACGCTTCGCTTCACGACATAATTTGTTGCATCGGTTTCGCAGTAATCTGTACCGGTCCAAGTTATCATCAGACGACCATTTTCTAAGGCGAGCTTTAGCTTTATCACGCTTTGACATCATTTCCTTTATTTCGGAAGTGATCCAGGGAGCTGGTCGGTGCTTCAACTTAACTCGCTTAATAGGAGCATGGCAATCATACAGGTCCTTCAATTTGGTGTTAAAAAGGCTGACCTTCTTCTCAATGCAATCTTCGTCTAAGATAGGTGTCCAGTCGATGTTACCAGCATCACGCTTTAGCACGTCATTGTCGATTTGATTGAAGCTACGACGAAAGGTATATAAAGATTTTCGTTTGGAATGGCGGACATTATAGGAGACAAATATGAGGTCGTGATAGGAGAAGCAGGAGGGTAATTGACCGTGGGTGGCAACATGATCAGGAAGAGAAACAATAATCAGGTCGAGAAGAGAAGGTGTAGTATTAGGAAAGTGATGTGTAGTAGACAGAGGGAGGGAATGTAAGTTTAAGGACGACAGAATAGATAGAAGCTTATTCGAACGAGAATCATTTTTTATTAAACATGTATTAAAATCTCCTAACAATAGAAGATGTTGGTACAAAGGACAAAGGTTGTTTAGGATATTGTCTAGGGAGGAGAAATAATCAATGTGAATTGAGGGACTATACAGGACACCTAGGAGTACTTTGGAGTGGCCAAGGATAATTTCAAGGAAAAGGAATTCAGCGGATTCGGAGTATTGGTTAGGAGAGGACAGTACAATCGTGTATGGGATTCCCGTTCTTAGATAGATAGCAACCCCACCCCCACCCTTTCCCGTTCTATCGTTTCTTATTAACTTGTAGCCGGGTAAGGAGAATTGAACGGAGGGAAGTGAAGGTTTTAAGAATGATTCCGAAATCAAGATAGCGTCTACTTGACTGTTACTGAAGGACATTGAAATATCAGAGAGATGTGCAGGGATACTCTGAGCGTTAATGTGGACGATATTAAGGTTAAGAGGAAAAGGAGAAAAAATAGCGTTTAATTGGTCATGTAACAAAATGTCAGGGGAACCATCGCTTTCGGCACTAAAAAATTCATCACAAGAAGAAGAGTAAGAATCTGAACTAATGTTGAGTAGATCGGCATAATCCATATTAAAAATTTAAAAAAAAAAATATATATAATATAATATAAAAAAAAAAGAAAATAATATATAAAATATTAAAAAAAAAAAAAAATAAGAAATAAATAAATTTAAAATGACTAAGTTACTATATCTACTTTACTTAATTTATTTTACAAAAAAAAAAATGCAACAAAATTTACATATCAATAACACCACTCAAAATTAAAAAAAATAAATAAATAAGAAATGCATTTTGCACTTATAAGTAGATAACTTAATAAGCATAGAAAACATTTTTTGTAATAAGCTTTATAAATGCGCTGTCACTGTCATGTGTAACAGTGACATCCCCATATCGTATGTCACGTACAATGACAATGACTAGTGCAAATTACGAAGGAGCAATTTAAAAAGTAAATTAATAATAACAAATAACTTATTACATAAAGGAATTACAAAAAAAAGTTTAGTTACCCTACAACGAAAGACATAAAAAAAACCAAACGATGTAACCCGACCAAAGTGAAGAGGTACGTTTACGTTAAAGTATTTAAAATATTTTATATAGTGGCTGTACGAAAACAATACCTAAGTTACAGTTTGCGCCTAACTTTTCTAGGAGATTTCACGAGCGGCTTTTCTTTTTCCTTGTCGGCACTCTTGATAACCGGACGATCGGGCAAGTCTTGCTTCGAAGAGGAAGAGAACTTTGAAATAATAGCTTGGAGATCGGACATAACTTCAATTTTTCTTCGCGTCTTGTCAGGGAGCAGTATGATAATTTTGCTATCAGAAGTCCAGCAGCTATTAACGCCGAAATGTTTTCGCGCTTCCATGAAAACGTGATGTTTGGATTTCGTAAGGAATTCTGATATAGTAATGCCGGACCCTTTAAGTGAAGTCTTAGAATTCCATACAAGTTGGCGCATGTTATAATTGTTAAACCTGACTAAAATAGGCCTCGGTTTACCTTGATGAACTCCCAGGCGATGGCACACTTGCAAATCACTAGGTCTGACCTCGGACAACTCTAATCGGTCGGTTAATATATTGTGAACAGTGTTGTCAAGCTTTTCATTTTTTTCTTCAGGGACACCATGGATAAGGATGACTTTTCTTCGTAAGTGAGCTTCGTGTCGTTCAAGACCAAGGGTCAACATCTCAACTTGTGATTTCATAAGTGTGAGAGTCTTCCAAACAAAGACTTTGAAGTCGAGAAACTCACTGGCCAATGACTTCAAATCCATAGAGGGAGCAGCAGATGGCGGGGAAAGTTTTTTCAGCCTCTCTTCGTAGTTCTTCATTCGAGAATCAAATATTTTCACTATTTCATCAAAGTTAGAGGACATTTTGAGTGATTGGTCCATGTTTGTTGTAAATAAGGTTTTTCTTGTGCAAAATAAAAGTGAAAATTAAAGGAGTGGTGATTTTATTATAATTTTAATTCATGTGATAAAAGTTTTTAAAATAAATAAAATTATAAATTATGTTTAGGAGCTTTGTAGAGAAGATGTACACACTTGTAAGTCTACCCACAAAAAAAAGGCTTATTAATTATTGTTAGGCTTTTACAAAGAACATAACAAACTGGTGCACTAACCTGACACGCTTCTAGATACGGAAGGGGTTGGTTTTTCTTATTGAAATGTTTTAAATCCGGGGGACAGTAGAGCGACTTGGTGATGACTATGAATAACTTCTTCACTGGAAACACAACGCCTTGCTTCGCTTCGTAAATGTTGATGTTATCTTCGAAGCCCACGAACCGAGCCCCATCGCTGGGAATGATGTGCGCGAGGTACCCTTCGAAGAAACTGCACGCCATCCCCGAACCATAGTTTATCGTCGAAGACTTTTGTTCCTGGCGTGGTCGAGAAAAAAATTACATAAAATATGTTACGTTATATCTATATCAATGTTATTAATGTGAAAGTAACTCTGTCTGTCTGTCTGTCTGTCGCTCTTTTACGGCCAAACCACTGAACCGAATTTGGTTGTTCAACAATGTGTACACTGATTATAATAATAAGTGTCACAATTACGAAAACAATTAACATCTTAACCTAATTTGAAAATTATTTAAATCTTAATTAAACGATAATAATAAAAAACTATGTGAAATAAGATCCTAAGGATGCTTTACAGTAAAACTAATATGTGCCACTGATAATCATGTTGGATCAAAAAAAAAATCATAACATTATATATAATCGTTTTCGAATCTTGACATCGCGATTTAGACAATTATTTATTTTGACTTAACGCCATCTAGTAACTACAAGCTACATTAGTTACGTGTACATATATATTGTTGGAATAAACAAGCAACATCTGCGTCAAGTCACACAATTTCCCTTTAAAAAAAAAAAAATTCGTGGTTGACACATTGAGTTATTTGTGTTGTAGACTAAATGTTTTTCTTTTGTGGTAGATTGATTGTTATTAATGTTATTATAAATTAAAGATAATTGTTTTAGAGGTTAACCTACTTCCTACTTCTGGTTCTAAAAATATATATTATATATATATGATGTGGCGGTTAGACACAGCGGTATTGACATTAGAGGAATTAAAAGCGTATGACAGTGTCTTCTCATGGGAATAACCTAATAACCTTTTAATGTACCGATTTTGCCGACCAGATTCGTACTTAGTACATCATGATCGGCGGTTATAAGTTACTAGGACTAACCGTCGACGCTGATTACTAAGTAGTAGCCAGCACTTAAACATGTTTAACTATAACATATTAAAACTTCTAAAACAGGACGTTATCAGTTCGACGTGTATGTATGTAGCATTGTTAAAATTTAATAATATTTGACTATGATGTTCCGTTTAGACTTACCAGCACGAATTTCTCGAAAACTAAAGGTCGTATCGATATGATCATTTCTAATCTAAGCTAAGTACACTTCAATTGAAGGAACGGTGTAAGTTGCATTAAAATCGGTCTAGTAGTTTCATCGATATATTTTTTATTTTAGTTAACAGGCTGTTACTAATTTTGAAGTCGGTTTATATTTTGTATATAAATTATTTATAATTATATTATTTTAACATTGAGAAAAATTTCATCGGATATTGTCCGTAAAATATACAGCAGTATTGAGTTCCGGTTTGAAGGGTCAGTGAGCCAGTGTAACTACAGCCTCGTTGGACTTAACATCTTAGTTCAATCATCTATAGGCGGTGGTGACCACCTGCGATCTGTCTGTCTGTTGTCTCATATACTCGTGCACCAACTTATAACATAAAAAAACGAGTAAAAACTTTGTAATACTTACAATTTCAGGATATTTTGCTATGAGGTGTCCAATAAAAAACAATAAAAATCCTTCGTCAAAAATCCTTTGCTTCGAATAAAGTAAGAAGCATAAAGATGCTGCGAATATTATGAGGAAATTTTTGCTCTGATTATATATTTTGTTGAAATCCAATTTACTCCTTGTTTGAAAGTGGTTGAAACCGAGAACACTGGATTCGTGTATGCCTTTTACGATCAAATTGTAGACGACATAGCGGGCTGGAAAGACAAAAACATTTCATACTAATTACAAGCCTAATTAACAAATTAAATTTTATACATTACAGAACATCAGATGTATTTTTATCTTAATTATAGATAAATAAATAAATGAACAGTAAATATGTTTAATAATGGTTTTTTTTATCGTAGCTGGCAACACAAATTGATTCTGGGTTGGTTTCCTACCACCAAACAGCGATAATTAGTATAATCTCTTACACTTAATGAAAACTCCGAAGAAACAGCATACATTTTCGTTAAATAATATAACTAGGGAAGAAATTAATAATAATACTACTCATTTTTTTTGTAATTAAATTACCAGTACAATCCTTATTGTTCCCATTTTTAAAAATTGATATAAGCATAATATTAAAAAATATATATATTTATATATATTTACTTGGTGGCAGGGCTTTGTGCAAGCCCGCCTGGGTAGGTACCACCCACTCATCAGTTATTCTACCGCCAAATAACAGTACTTAGTATTGTTGTGTTCCGGTTTGAAGGGTGAGTGAGACAGTGTAACTACAGGCACATTGACGATGTAAAGAATAGTTAATATTTAAGAAATATTAACTACAGCGTCATTGTCTATGGGTGATGGTGACCACTTACCATCAGGTGGCCCATATGCTCGTCCGCCAACCTATACCATAAAATAAAAATAAATAAATAATATAGTGGTATATCAATATTATCAATCATACCCAAATTATTCGAAAACAATATATATAATACTCTGTTTCTACTCATTACCCAATAACCTGGATTCGCGACTAAAAGATCTTAGTCTAATCTTGTCGAGTTTTTCAATGTTGTTCTTTTCGCTACAGAGAAAGGATATTCAGTTACCATCAGGTGAAGTGGAGTCATATGCCTACCCGGATATTATAAAAATAATTAACTTTAAAAAAAAATAAAACCGACTTCAGTTGCGTGAACACAAAAAAAAATCGTTCAAATTGGTTTATAATCGGCGGAGATATTGCGTATAAAAAAGTTCATCCCCAATTTTCCACCCTTGGGGGTTGTTTTTTTTATTATTAAATTTAAATGGGACCACCCTTGAGGTATTACCTATACGCCTAAAAATATTTGTTCAAATCGGTTCATAATTGGCGGAGTTATCGCGTAACAAACAGAAAAAAAACATACAGGTCGAAATGAGAACCTCCTCCTTTTTTTTTTTTAATTGGTTATTCTGTATTATAGCATAAAACATACAGCATAGTATGTTTCCCGTGAATAAAACAAAATAAAAAGACACAAGATAAAAATCAAACCGATTTAAGTCTACGTTTATAATATCGATAAAAATATTTAAAAAAATTAACGAAAGAAAATAAAAATAAACTCACCAACAATCGCTAGCCATGTCTGTATATTGTCAAAATGTACACTTTGAGAGCCTAGAACAGAACAAAAATATGAAATAAATAATTGAAACATTTTCACAACCCGCCGATACGGGTTCACGAATAGAAATGTTAATGAAAAATGAGATGTTGTTTACATTCAACGTTTTTTAAATAGGCCCTACGTGCCAAGAAATACAACACAACCATTGTGCCACGATACGTAAATATACGGCTTAGGGCTCAAGCCGTCCCAAAAGTGTGAGTGCGACAAAGCTTGAAATTAACTTGTTAGTATCAGAGCCGGATTTAAAGGTCTGGAGGCCCCCGGGCCACAAAGCAGTGGGGGCCCTAGACAAACAGAAGCGTGAACAACCTAATAATTATATTATCATGAATTAATTACTTTTTTATTTCAATCAGTAAGCTATGATTTATTTACTTGTATTGGTAACTTTTAAAATATTAAATAATAACATTATTATAATTTGACTATATCTCGGTATTTGTTAACTTGCTGAAAACTTTGGCCCCCACTAATGTAGCCCCAGGGCAGTTGCCCCGGTTGCCCTCCCCTAAATACGGCCCTGGTTAGTATTATTCATTTTTTATTCTTCTTTACGATCTGAAGGCTTATCTGATGGAAAGTGACTACTATACCCCACTAATTAAAATTTTAGCGAGCCTTTGTCGAGAACCAGAAAAACGACAATCCTAGATCTTACTCAATTCATAATAAAGAGTCATTCATCGAAGATATGAAAATCGGTTTAGATGTATAATTAATTCTATCTAGAGTCGAGATGGCCCAGTGGTTAGAACCAGTGTTTAGTGGCATCATCTTAACCGATGATTGCGGGTTCAAGCCCAGGCAAGCACCGCTGATTCATGTGCTTAATTTGTCTTTATAATTCATCTCGTGCTCAGCGGTGAAGGAAAACATCGTGAGGAAACCTGCATGTGACAAATTTCATAGAAATTCTGCCACATGTGTATTCCACCAACCCGCATTGGAACAGCGTGGTGGAATATGTTCCAAACCTTCTCGTCTAAGGGAGAGGAGGCCTTTAGCCCAGCAGTGGGAATTTACAGGCTGTTGTTGTTGTTGTTTGTATAATTAATTAATGTTGTATATAAAATATATATCATTTAAATATAATAAAATAGATGGAGCGGCTTCACACGAATGCCATGTTAATACTAAATAAACTACTACAAAAAAATATATTTACGACATAACATTAGAAATTTCTAAATTTTTCAGTGTTATTACCATATTGTCTATGTATTACTCTATCTATTAAAAAAAAACACATCAGAATCCGTTGTGTAATTTTAAAAATCTAAGCATATGTAGGTACATAGGGACAGACAGCGGTAAGCGACATTGTTTCATATTATGTTATGATAATGATGTTACGCTTGCAAAATGTATGCTGACGTATTAGCGTTATATGTTTTAACTATTATTAAATAGTACAAAACAAAGCCGGTTACCGCTGCCGGTCTGTCCCTGTGTATGCTTAGTTCTTTAAATTACATAATGGACTTTGATGCAGTTTGTAGATAGAGTAATTAAACAGGATGTTTAAATCATGCCCAATATAGTAGAAAAACACTGATAATTTATAAGCTTTCTAAAGCTATGTCAGAAATAAAAACATTTTTTGCGATTAAACGCTCACGGAATCCTACGAGATAGATCAAAATAATGTACTACTACCTTAAAAATGTCTTCAGAAAATCCCTTGCAAACCCTAGGAACTCTAGTTAAGTAAGCGTGTAATGGTCTACATAAAACCTTTTTCTATATACGCGTGTAATTTAATGTTTAAGTACAGACATAACTTAGAGTGGATGTATATCAGTTACAAACTAATAAAACTTTACTAGTAGTACTACTGAGAAGTTTATCTAATTCATATTTCTGATTACTATTTATAATTATCAAAGAGCGTACTCATGAATAACATCCTGTCAGATTAGAAAGTGACGTAACTAAAAAGTAGGTGTGTTGTTAGTAGTGACCTAATGTTAACTTATTATAAGGTCGTTTATTCATTGTTTTTGATGTTACACTTGTGTTTGTTCATTATGAAAAAATATGAGTGATTTTTTATAATGCGCGCGCACATAGTTACATTGAACTACACGATAGGAGAAAGCCAAATAAACAAATTTGACAACAAATTAAAAGGATATCATAGGTCGAGAGCTTGCTTACTCTATGATATTGACTATGGATTTACGAAAAAATGGCGTTTCGAACGTCGACGAAATTAAAGTGAAAACTGAAAAGTGAAAATAACGAAATAAGTGCTTAAGTGCAATAGTATTGTAATATAAATAAAGATATATTAATTTAGCAAATAATTTAGTAGCAAATCGCATGAATTACGTAAGGGATTGCATTAGAAATTCGCATCCCGAATTTAAGGTTGGGGAAGGGGTGGGGGGTAAGGGGGGGTGGTGTAGTACCTACACCACCACTCCCCCCGCGCGGAAATCATTAGTTTTTTTTTTCAATTTTTAAATTTCAATACTAAAATCTTCAAAATTCATACTGTTAGTTAAATTTTGGAAGGGGATAGATATAAAATTCCAATTATTGGTATTTAATGTGATTTCTGGCGCTGCGCCGGCCGCTCCCGCGGCACGCTCGCTTCGCTCGCTCGGCTTGCGCAGCGTTTGGTCATAAAATCTAACCTAACCTAACCTATCCTTAGCTACTATAACTATCTACTATTTTTGTTGCCGGAGTGGCTTCGCCACTCCTGTGCCCCTCACAGCTGTTAATCTTGGGTGAAAAATAGAAACAAAAATAGGTATATTTTAGAAATTTATAAGAACCATTTATCTGTATATATACTTGATTACATTTAATAATGCGATAAATGGATCTTTTTTATATTTTATGTTATATTGTATTCTATTATCATGTTCGTAAAATCTTCTGGGTGATTATTATTTTCTTTACAAAAGAATCACTACAATAGAAAATTTAATTAAATTTTTACACGTTTATTTTTACTATAAATTAATATAGTATTTGTTAAAATATAATACAGAAAAAAGCTAACAAACATAAAAATAATGATTTAAGGTTAATTATAATGTAAAATATCGATCCGTTACACGTAACTTTAAACGCACATTAAAAAAAAACTATGGGGTTCCACGGGTTGGGAGTGGTAAATTTCGAGAGAGGGGAACAACCCCTTTAAGAAACAACCCCTACTATCATCAAATTCGGGATGCGAATTTCTATTGCCGACCCTTACGTAAAACTAAGGTTTTATTTAATCTTTTTTGGGAATTGGAATGGTCTATAATGCAGTTGCTCACTAAACCGCTAATTAAATGTCAAAACAATGGAAATAGACAAGATCAAGCCTTATTTTACAATGTTTATTGAATTACAAATTTAAATTGTGAATATTTAATTTGTTAGAAGTCTTTTGGTAGTGAGGATTTTTTTTTACATTTATCATAATAGTAATAATTACTATATTACATTTTACTACTATTATTTTAATTTATTAACTATTATTACTATTATATGTAGTTTACTAATTGTTATATTCCAATATTCCTAATAATATTTATACTTACAACCAAAGTTGTCTAAAATTCTAAATGTTTAAGCTATCCTTTTAACTCAAATCTAGCGCACCCTAGAGACTGATAAATAAATGAGTTCAAATCTTGACATAAATATTGACAAGGAAAGTGCATGTAGTTTCTAAGCACCCCTAGGTATTCAAATATATGGAACACATTATCAGGGTATTTTCTTTTCCGAACCGGTGGTACTGTGTCAATTAGCCATCAATAAGAAAGTGTAATACTTCTATATTGAATAAAGTTATTTGAGTTTGAGTTTGAATTATAATATAAAACAAACCATATTTTCAAAAATTTCACAATTAATGATGACAATTTCACAAAATTGGATAAGAATCTACCTACTGCAAACTTCAGTAAAGTAAAGTAAAGTAACAGCCTGTAAATTTCCCACTGCTGAGATAAGGCCTCCTCTTCCACAAACAAAGTAAGTACAAAGTAACCATAACTGGTAGCATAGCACAGTAACCTTAACGATAATATGTATTAATTATTATAACATACCAAAAAGTAATAACATACCAAAAGATATTCCACAGGCAAAAAAGATCTCTAAGGCATAGACATACAGCTTATCATTCTTCTTACTCATTCTAAAAAATAAAATAGTTTTTTTATATATTTTCTACTTATGCAAAACATCTTTAAATTTAATAAAATTAAACATCTCACTTTGGACGATTTAAAATAAATTTCAGTTTAATTTACAGATTGAAAATGGTCATTATAAACTTCGAAACATTTTATAAAATATTTCGATTTATGTATTAAACAACCTAAAATATTATTAATGATAACAAATAATATAGTCAATTGACAATTATTTGACATTGAGTTTTGATAATTGACATGTGTGTAGATTGCAGTATTAATATTAACAGCGATAATGGATGGCCGATCAATGAATAAATAAAAATAATTAATTATTTATATTAATAATTTTAACAAAAAGAAAAACCGTCTTCAAACAAAACACTATTTCAAAACAAATTAATATGCACTAAAAAGATAATAAAAAATAATTACGTATTCAAAATATTTTTTAAGAGTTGTCCTAAGCAAAATGAAATGAAAAATTTTTGACTACTTAAAAGTCGATTTACGATTATATAATGTAGTTACAATTATTATCATGTCACAAGGATCACATCATGTTGCAATGCAGCAATGAACGGAAGCATATTCAAATTTGATTAAAGACAGTAAAAAATTCTGCTACATATCGCACCCTTACTGTAAGCCGTTAATGAGTTCCATTGATTATCATATTCAACTATGACAATTTCTTGACCAAAACCACGTTACGGAAGGTCACTCAAATATCCAAATGACCTATAAAAGATTCGGCCGCGTATCACTAACGTGCTCCTGAGAATTGAAGAGTTCTGTTACTTTGGATCTAATGCTCAGAACCGAACCAAACATTCACTAAACTACCCTTGAAGAATATCCTTTCCAATAAAATGAATCATCATAATTGGTACATAGTGTGATTTTGAGTTATTCAACTATTTATTACGCACATAATGCAAATTTAATGTTTTTCATATGGATACCATCATCAGAACTGGACTAAATTAAAATGTGACCACATGGGCAGCAATAGCTTTCACAAACAAAAAAAATTATCACCCAGACAAAAAAAAATTGATAGCCTCCTCCTTTTTAAAGTCGGTTAAAAATATAAATCGTTTCTTTCGATTGTTAAATCTGAACAAAAGTCGAAATAGACTAAAAACTGCTATGTTTTTTGGTTGAAGCTCAAACCTCTATTGAATTTCTGACTTGACAGAATATATTGGAAGACAGCTCAACAATATATGCTCGGTTAAAAAAAAACAAAAACTATCAAACTACTGAGTTTCTAGTCGGTTCTTCTCCGTAGAATCTATATTCGGAGCGAAGAGTAGGCAGTTAGGTATGTATTAATAATGATCAAAGAGTTATTTAAATCATAAATACTAAAAAAATATATTCATGTTTGGTTTTTATATCTGGTATGAAAATTTTACAAAATGTATTTACAATCTAGAAAAACCCTCGATTTTTAGGATTATATAATGTTTGGTATAAGCAGGTGTTATTTTATAACGCTGAAGTCTGCTACTATAGGAGTTCTAGGTCGAGGTAAGTTGTCGTATCCCTATTATGCATAATAATAATTAGTCGTGATGATGGTAAGAGACCTGATGGATTAACATTGGTTCCCTGGGAACGAGGCCGGGCCCATGTGTGGGACGCTACATGTGTTGACACGTTGGCCCCATCTCATATCCGAGAAACAATGTTAAGAGCCGGTGCCGCTGCGGAAAAAGCTGAAGCCAAAAAAAAGTAACTAAACATTCGTATATTATATCTAATTACTTTTTTGTTCCATTTGCTGTCGAAACGCTTGGCCCTTGGAGTAGTGGTGCAAAAAGCTTCATCAAAAGTTTATCTCGCCTCATTGCCTCCACTGTTGACAGGAGGGCTGGTTCGTTTTTTGCCCAGAGGATCGGAATTGCGATTTAACGGGGAAATGCTGCTAGCATTCTTGCCACCATTCCACGCGGTCAAGATTTATACAGTAACTAGTTTTAGTTCATATTTGTATATATATATTTAAGCATTTAATGTTGTTAATTCTTATGTTAATAAAGTTGTTTTTTTGCATTAAAAAATAAGTCATAATCAGTTACATATTTTCAAATTCTTTAGTGATCGAATAAATAATATTATGATCTGAAACCTCGTTTGGAATTTTTGAAATGGCTTAGTGTATGGTGTCAGACAATAATAATTAATGCTTTCACTACCTACTTGTGATAGTAGAATTAACGTCAAAAATCGAGTGAATATCAGTGAGTAGTTGGACGAAGACTAATAGATTTGTTCTTTTCTATGTCACATCACATCATCACATCATCAGCCTGTTGTTGTCCACTGCTGGATATAGGCCTCTCCAAGCGCACGCCACTGTGGTCTTTCTCCGGCTACTCGCATCCAGCTCCTGCCTTCCGCCTTGCGTATATCGTCACTCCACCGTGTCTGAGGACGTCCTACACTACGTTTGCCGAGACATGGTCTTCACTCTAGAACACGTTTTCCCCAACGGTTGTCGGTTCTACAACAAATATGACCAGCCCACTGCCACTTCAGCTTACTAATCCGGTGGGCTATGTCGATGACTTTGGTTCTTTGACGGATCACCTCATTTCTGATGCGATCCCTCAGAGAAACGCCGAGCATAGCCCTTTCCATAGCACGCTGAGCGACTTTAAACTGGTGGACTAGCCTTGTCGTGAGTGTCCACGTTTCGGCTCCGTATGTCATGACGGGTAGGACGCACCGGTTAAAGACTTTCGTCTTAAGGCACTGCGGGATTGACGATGTAAAGATCCGACGTAACTTCCCAAACGCTGCCTAACCTAGCTGAATTCTTCTATTCACCTCGTCCTCAAGGTTGTTTCTACCTAATCGCAATGTCTGCCCGAGGTAGACATATTTTTGAACAACTTCGAGGACGGTGCCGTGTATCGCAGTCGGTTCCGGTAGCACATGTTCATTGAACATGACCTTGGTTTTACCCAAGTTCATCCGTAGGCCGATACGCATAGAAGAATCAGCCAGCTCGTTCAGCATTTGTTGTAGGTCCTGCAGCGTTTCTGCCACGATGACGATGTCGTCTGCGAATCTCAAGTGAGAGATGTATTCGCCATTGATGTTGATGCCACGTCCTTTCCAGTTCAGCGTCTTGAACATATCCTCCATTGCATTAGTGAACAATTTGGGGGAAATAACGTCCCCTTGTCTCACTCCTCGATGCAATGGTATGGGATTTGTTTGCTGATTCTGTACTCGGACAGACATGGTGGCAGCTTCATAGAGACATCTCATCTCTTGGATGTATCGCCAATCAACTTATCAACGCTACAGGGACTCTAGAACAGCCGATATTACGATTATACAATATTTATACGACAGATTTCAACCGAGTCAAAGGCCTTCTCATAGTCCACGAATGCGAGACACAGGGGCCGATTATACTCTTGAGACTTCTGTATAATCTGCCGCACTGTGTGGATGTGGTCTATGGTGCCGTATCCGGTCCGAAACCCGGCCTGTTCCGGGGGTTGGAATTCGTCGAATCTTCGCGCAAGACGGTTCGTGATCACTCTTGAAAACAGCTTATAGACGTGGCTCAGTAGGGATATGGGACGATAGTTCTTCAGCAGGGTTTTGTCTCCCTTTTTGAAGAACAGGACGACCACACTCCTACTCCACGCCTCTGGAGTTCTCCCTTCGAAGAGGACATAATTAAAAAGCTTCTGGAGTTCCCTGAATACCGGTTTACCTCCTGCTTTTAATAACTCCGTGGTAACGCCGTCCTCTCCAGGAGCTTTTCCATTATTAAGCTGTTTAAGAGCAATCTCGATTTCGCCAATACTGACTTCAGGCAGGTCTTCGGAGAAATGGCGTGTTAATGTAGCTCTAGAATCTTCATTTTCGGGATCAGGTCGAGATGCATGCGATGCGTATAACCGGCCGTAGAAGTCCTCTACTTCCGAAAGTACTGCCGGCTTGGAAGAAACGACTTCTCCCCTTGCTGTGGTCAACTTCGCCAGGTGGCTCCTTCCAAGAGATTGTAAGAACACCTTAGACCCCCGATTCTGCTCAATCGCTCTTGCAATTGCAAGAGTATTGGAGCACCGGAGGTCGTGTCGTACGCGCCTGCTGATCTCTTGTTTAATTGCCGTTTCTCTGACGAAGTGAGAGGTGGGTTTTCACGTCGTTTCTTCATGAGCCCTAAAGTCTCTTCCGAAAGGTTGGACTTCCTGCCCTTACGCTGCATGCCACAATATCTCGTGCCTTCTTCCCTAAGAATTCGAACTACATTTTCGAGGTTCTGGTTTACGTCAGTTGTGGTTTCCACAGCAGCGAATCGGTTCTCCAGGATTGACTGGAATGTTTCAGATCCCGCAATGGTTTTTAGCAGCTTTGGTCGGAGCGTGGACTTCATCAGACGGACGCGCTCGGCCTTAAAATTGATATTCAGAGAGCCTCGGAAAAATCGGTGATCACTACCGGTATTAAACCTGTTTATCACTGAGACGTCTCTGAATATATGCCTCTTGTCCGTCATTATGAAGTCGATCTCATTTTTTGTCATAGTGTCGGGGCTTTGCCACGTCCACTTCCTTTGCGGCTGCTTCTTAAAGAAGGAGTTCATTAAGAAGAGCCCCTCTCGTTCGAGGAAGTTGACAAGCTTTTGCCCCCTATGATTCCTGCTTCCAAATCCATGGGGTCCTACTACCGATTCGCTGCAATTCTGTACTCCCACTTTAGCGTTAAAGTCCCCCATGACAACGTTGTAGTGGGTTTTCGTGGTGAAGTGGAGGGCCCTCGATATGTCGTCGAACAATTCTTCCACTTCAACGTCCGAGTGTGTCGAGGTCGGTGCGTACGCTTGCACCACCTTGAGGCTGTACCTCTCGGTAAGCTTTATTATAAGGTACGCAACCCTGTTCGACACACTGGAGATTTCCACAACGTTGTCAACTAGGGACTTATTTACCAGAAACCCAACGCCACCTTGGGATTGTTGGTCTCCCTTTCGGAAATACATTAGGTGGCCCGAATCGAGGGTTACGGTGTCCTCTCCCTCTCTACGGACTTCACATAGCCCTAATATGTGCCACCTAATTTTCCCAAGTTCTACTTCAAGTTGCGCTAGATGCGAGTCAAGCCGTAGCGTGCGTCCGTTGTACGTCGCCAGGGTCAGTCGGTTGTGGTGGCCTCCCGTAGCCCGGTGATTCTTAGCACTCCCCGTCCCGCCGTTACCATCGTCGCCAACATGACGAGGAATACTGGGGCTGCCGGGAACTGGGGGCAGTGGCTTGCGTGAGTGCTGCATATGGAGGATATTAGCAATATTATCAGCGTGCCCATAATCACCACGCTGGGCAGGCGGGTTGGCGATCGCAGGACGTAGCTTTTCGCACCGGTGACGCTGCTGCCCGTCATCGACCTGTGGTATTTAGCTACGCCTATTTTGTTGATGGTTATACCGCCATCAGTCGGTCGCCAGAGCCTCGTTTGCTGGTCGGCAGAATTCACCACGGGCAGGTGAGGTTGGCTTGGGGCACTAAGGTGTGGTTTAACGCCCCCTTACATCCCTGCGCCCCCTTACATCCATCTTTTCTATGTAAATATATTAAATGTGATAAAATTAAGTTGTGAATAGCCCCATTGAGTGTTCTATTTTAGTATATATAGTTTAGACTACTAACAATTATTTTTATTGTAACATATTATTAACCCTTAATGTTTGTGTTGTTCTAGGTTGAGGATTAACAAGGAAATTACTACTACTATGCTAGTCTTATAAATTTAATTGAGTTTGTTTCCTCAACTGTTCCGATCAATCTCTTTCGTGTCTTCTCCATCCTACGTGACATTGGCGAAATAATCTGTGCCCTGTCGGCACAACTAAAAGCCATTAAACCAAGAATTGAATTGAATTGACTAATAGATGATTTTTGTATAGCAGAAAAAAAACTAACTAAAATTATAAGCTACGCAAAGAATCATATTTCATTAAATCATAAAAGGAGAATACGAATAAGTGCGAAGTAACTGAAAATTGATATGGGTGTATCTGGAGAATATTTTAATTGACATTGACAAATCAAATTTTGAATTTATTGTCAATATTCAGTCAACAGTTGATAACTTGATATTGATACTTAATAAAATACCAACTATTACATTATTCTGCAGTAAAATTAAGAAAATACGTAATTAATTCTTTAAATTAATTAATTTATTGACATATTTGGTTACTTAGTCCAAAAAATAGAAATTTTAACAGAAAGTTACTAAAGGAATATTTCGATCTAACTGATACATTTGAACTAAGCCCCAGATAATAGTTTATTTCAATATCTAAAAAATGGTTGTTTGTAAATTTTTTCAACAAGGATACTGCCGTTATGGGCAGAGTTGTAGATTCGAACATATTTACGGCAGCAAATATTCTTATCGAGGTGAGTTGAAGTGAGTGGAATGGGAAAAGTAATCATAATTTTTTTATGTATAACACCTGGTAGAAGTTACCTGCACGTTAAGCTTGCCAAGTAAGGAATATAAGCAGAATAATTTTCACTTACAAACATATTCAAAATATAAGAACAAAAAGTACCTTAATATATTATTATATAAATAAATAAAGATTTATTTATCTCTAACATACACAAGTTACTAATTTCCATCGGTAGTTTTAGTGTTAAACACTGATAACAATGACTACAATCATTAAGTAATAGCAAGATAATCAAACATTTGAATATTACCAAACGCCCAAAAATAAATATAATACAGTGTAAACTCCATGTAACGTCACTCGATTTAACGGCAAACTCTCTAAAGCGTCGAAATCAATTGGTTTTAGTTGGTTTAGCTTGTATTCCATACAATGATACACTCTACATAGCATCACACCCACTCTCAATAACGACAAAAATTGAGAAATAAAAATTAATTTTTTTCCTTTTAAGTTGCTAAAATTAGAAAAAACTGCGCATCTGTGTACGTTCTTTTGTCGCTTTATTATTCTAGCCCTCAATAAACTCGAATGTCGGCACCACGCATTAGGAACTTTCTAAGAAATTCGTTAATTTGTTTACAAATTGGGTTTGCTTGCACGTGTAGACTGTGACCATGCCTAATAAGTATGAGTCATGGATTACAACGTTATCATATGTATTCTACGATTGATGAGGTGGAAACAGAACTTGAGTTTGATAGCGACGACGACCTTCCATTAACTGAATGGATTCAGCAGGTCAACATGGCAGGAAATACGGTAAATTTTCAAACCTACATCGAAGTAGACAACTGCCTGCTTACAACGGCTTCACTCACAGACATAGAAATTTTGGATTCAGTGAGAAAAAACTGAGGTTCAAGAATAAAGAGATGAAGAAGATGAGACGGATGAGCTTGAGCCTCCGCCAAGCGTTAAAGAAGTTCTGAAAGCAGCTAAATTACTTCCTTTATATAAGATATAAATAAAAAAATTAAAAATATACAACAAAATTGGTCGTGCAGCAAAAGGCGTCAGACAAAAATATCAGAGTATACGCAATAGCGTTCAAATAAGATATATATATTTTTTGTACATAACTACTAACAATAGACTAAAATAAACTTTTTTTTCGAATTCTGATTTTTCTTCTCTTCATTTAACGACCACTCTTTATAACGCCATAAAATGCACAGTCCCTTCAGTGTCGTTATATAGAGTTTACACTGTACTTTTATTGTCCATTATGTACATGTTAGTTTAGTTATTTCACCATAAATTTTAAATGCCTGAAGATTTGTGTGTATAGGGATTTGGTACAATCCTTACATCATCTCAAGGAGTACTGATTAGTAGCTATAAAATAATTGATTGTTTCATTTAGCACTTGTAATATTCAATGTTCAATTCATTTACTTCTTAATTTTAGTATTGAATGAGATTTTTTTTAATATTGAAGTTTTAATGTTTACAGCATCACAATCACATAATGAGGGACAAAATGAAGAAATGTTTGACAATAACATGAGACAAGGAAACTCAAACAATGCTGCATCATCAATATTCCGAAGTGCTGTTCAAAATAATTCAGTTTTCAATACTGTGCCTAATTATGAACAAAATTCCACATCAAGAGGATCCGTTTTTAATAGATTGGGGCCACCACAAAATCCATCATCAGTTTTTCAAAATAATCAAGCTAAATCAATATTTGCTCAAGCCAATCAGAGCACCTTTGGACAACCAGTCCCAGCTCGAAATGTTTTTCAAACACATAATCAAGAGGCAGCTAAATCAATATTCGCTCAAGCGTCACAAAACATATTTGGCCCCGCACAAACTGGGAACACTTTTAATCAGACTACAGATACCGCAGCTAGTGTATTTGCCCGTGCAGCCCAAAGTTTACATAACACTCCCTTCGACCAACAAATGAGTTCTCCTTTCAACAATACTGCACAAAATATTTTTCAAATATCTGAGAAACCAGCAACAAATGTGTTTGGTGTGGTTGGGAATACATATGATCAAAGCAACAATGACGAAGGAATTTATAGCAACTTGGAAGATTTATCAAGAAGTGACCTTGAAGCTTTTGAAAGCTTAGAGTTTAGTTTAGGTTCCATACCAGAGCTACCTCCTCCTAAGAGTCTCTGTATATAGATTCTACATTAAAGTATTATTTATTTTAACAGATTATAAAACCAGTTAATAATCATAATAATAAATTAGAACTATTTTATTTATTTTTTAATATCATTACTAAGATGTTTCCTCAGATTTTCTGCATTCTCAAATAGTTTTAATGTTATATATAACCACATTTCTTATCAAAATAAAACTAACTTTAGTCTATACCTAAAGAAGAAGGAATAAAGATATCATTAAATCTTAGTTTTAATAACTCAGCTAGGGTTATGGCTCAGAAAACATGTTTTTTTTTTAATTTAAAAATCGGTATCACATTTTATGAACAGAAAAAAAGGAGAATTATGAGTAAAATGAGAAGGATTAAAATTAAAACTTTATTAATAAATTTATTTCAGTTATCTATTTCTCCTAAATATATTTGTTTATCGCTGGATGCTGATAGCATGATCGGCTCAGATTTGTGGAAATGGACGTCATTGACTGAACCATTGTGACCAGGCAGTTTGTACAGCACCCGACGTGAAGTGGTGTCCCAGATATACAAGAATCTATCTGATGAACCTGCTGCAACCTGAAAATTACATATTTTTTTAATTAATTTCATCAGTAAACATAAACATATATTTTGTTATATATATAATTACACATAGCAAATATATAAAAGCAGAAGGTTATTTAGGTTTTACAGTAATAGAATAAGTAACTACTTCTAACTGATTTTATCTACAATGCAATGACAAACCTGGGATATAAATTAGAAAATTTGTACCTGTACAACTGGTTCAATACAATGTTAAAATTTATTTGATATTTTAATTTGCAGAGTAATTGATGAAATGATAATTTAACAAACTATGTTGTTCAGTTTTATTACAGTCGACCAGAGAGTATTAAAATAGATAATTTCAATCCAAATTACATTATATGTGGGTATCATAAGTAAAACATATGATATACATATCCATATTTAACATTTCATACATAAATATACATATTCTGTGTATAGTAGTTACCTTTGATCCATCAGGAGACCATGCACATCGAAGAAGATTCTTCTCAAAGTTATGTTGGTGTCCAGACATCAACTTGACACATCTTTCGGATGGGGCGAATGGTCTCACATCCCATATCCTCAGTGTATTGTCCATTGAATTTGACAGCAGATAAGAGCCATCATATGACAGGGCCATTCCTAGTTACAATAGAAATAATTGATGACACTTTTAAAGTGACTAAGTTGTAAAGTTTATTTGATGTTTTGTTACTATTCAAATATCAATATCATTTCTATTTTAATTAAATTATAATATAATAATATTAATATATGAGTAGTACCCAAATCTACAACACAAATTAGATATTGGTAGCAGTATCAATTTCAATTTTAGCCAAAAAATGCATTTACCGGTAACAGTATCTGTGTGTCCTTTAATCTTATAAGATATTTGATTATTTCTTATGTCCCATACTTTGATCACATTGTCTATGCCACCGGATATAATTTTCTCAGCTGTATCATTGAATAGTACAGATGTGACAGGGTAGGAGCTATCAAATGATGCTATTGGGTTTCTTTTCCTTGCATCCCATAATTTTATTGTGTTATCATCTGAGGCAGATACCAGTAGTTCTGGACCTCTTCTTGCTCCTAAAATTGCATAAAACATCTATTTTAATATATAGAAATAACATGAAATTTACATGTGACATCAACAGTGACTAGTATAATTAATCTTTATGTTAATTTAGAAATTTCTGTTTCATTTCTAAGTATAGACTATTTTTTACCCTTTTCTAATTACACAGTTAAGTTTACATTTAAAAAAAAAAATGAAAATATATTTATTCAACTTATGATGTCTAAACAGTAAAGGTTGGAGCCTTCTTTTAAGTGCAGCAGGGCCATTCATCCAATCATTTGTGGAAAATTAAGATTTGTAACATGATACAAAAAAAAATATATTTTATCTAAATAAATTATAGGCATAATATGTATGTCATACATGCATTAGTATATGTAATATATTAATCAATTAATTCAGTTTGAATTTATTGATTAATTAATAATGCTTAATATTTTAAATAGTAAATAAATAAATTGCTTGGCACCAAGTACTGCTATGATAGACAAAAATCTTATCTTAAAAAAACTTTAGAATAGATAAGTTATTAGATGCAACCTACTTTTACTATACAGTACCTACCTGAGACAGAGTTTACAAAACTTGCATGTCCTTTTAACTTTTTAATCCTTGTTCCAGTTGGTACATCCCATACTGCAACTGTATTGTCTGTCGCACATGTATACATGTGGGCACCGTCAGGGGAGAAACAAAGCTCCATTATGGCACCTGTGTGGCCTTTCATTACCATGATATTATCACATTGGCCATAGACATTCCAAAGATCTGAAATATTTATACTAATCATAAGTTTGGAAAATTTGTTATCTGATGTTGTGTCTTGCCAATCCAGCAAGTGTTAGTCTATAGTTTTTGAAAACAAGTGAACTTTTAGCCAATGTTTGTTTTATGTTGTATTCCTGTGTGCTTGGTCACACCAGGCGTTCTATGCACTGGTGGATCCTACATACATTCCTGATTCATATAGGAAAAAGTATAAAATAATTTTTACAGTGTGAAAAAAAAAGAACCTATGATGTTATATTTTTTGCAATTATTATATTGATGGGCAAAATATTGACTGTACGAAGTACTTCAGAGTTTAAAATATAATTACTGCTATTATTATATAAAATAAATAACTAGTTAACTTTATAAGACTTTTCTGTTTTTATAATAATATACTCACATATTTGTCTATCAAAGCCTGCAGATGCTAAGTGTTTGCCTTCAGGGTGAAATTTAGCTGTGAATATCTCTCCTTGATGTCCTTCCAGTAACATTATCGGCGCGTAGAGGTTTGAAGTCCTTGGTACCTAGAAAACAACATCACAGAGGCTACTAATAACACTTATAAGATAAAACAACTTAAAAAATGATTTTAACTATCTTACCGTAGAAGTAACGACCGCCTTTTCTCTCGTCCCAACTACTGATATTTCATGACGGGTTTTTTTAGCGGGTACTACAGAATATTCTTCCCCTTTCCTTTTTATTTCCATTTCCGGCATTTTGATTGGGTTTATGTGGATTTCAAATAATAATGGATCAAGAACCTCACGGCTCACGCGTAATGGGAATTGTTTTGACTTTTAGGCATCAAATTTTTTTAATGCTTTTGACGTAGACACAGATAAATTATCTCAAGCGCTAAATACAGCTTAAACAACTGGCTACTCTTGAGGGCCTAAATTAATGTATTATTCAAAATAAAAATTAACGATTACTAGTTACTGAAAGTAAAGAATATTATAACAATATTTTAAGAATTCCTCTATATTAGAATATACAAACAATACATTTTGCGCGAAATTAATACCATAATATTATTGTCAATGATCATTGTCAGAAATCTCAATTCCTGTCAACCTTAAAATAAAAGTTACGTGAATTTCAAATAATTTGTTAATAAAACATGAATGAAAAATTATTAATTATATATGTATAATTTCTCAAAATGCAGAAATTACAATTATCGTTGGCAATAATAAAGCCACACGCTGTAAAGAATCCGGTCGCTCTTTCATACATTAGAAATGTTATTAGAAACAGTTTTATCGTCGTAAAAACAAAAAGAATATCTTTAGAAAAAGAAACTGCTGAGGATTTCTATAAAGAACATATTCAAAAGTTCTTTTTTAATCGTTTAATTACCTTTATGACCAGGTATTGCAATACATAACCTACGATACCCTTTTATATTTGATGTTATTGTTTACAATACACTACTGTTTTCGTTAAAAAAATATATATATTCGATGAGGCAGTAAAAACTTCTTACAAAAAATTTCGAATACATGAAATACTTGCTTAGTTTAAATTATATAGAATTCTTTATTCCTTTCCTTTACCTATTTTTATTCCTTTTGCCTATTGTGGGGTCCCAAGGCAGTTGCCTACTGCCTCATGAATATTCTGGTTCTGTATTCCTATACCATTAATGCAAAATTTTATATTCACAGTTGAACAAAAGTACTATTAAAATAATAAAATATAACTTTACGAGATAGCTTTTGAAATTAATCTTGCCATTTCTAAGATAATCTTTTTTTATCAGTGGCAGTATTGACTTGCATATTATAAGTCATACTAATGCAGTCAAACTTTGGAGAAAAATGCTTGGTCCCACAAAGGTATATAAGGCACAATTTGAAGAACCAAACTGCTTGAGAGGAATGTTCGGTATATCAGATACAAGAAATGTTGCACATGGTTCTGGTAAATACAAAATATATATCTTTGATAACTATCATTTATCATAATCAGTAAATCTTTTATATGTAACATTGGCACAATATTTTGTGCCTTACAATTTTAGATAAATACCAAAAAAAATTAAATTTTTCTGTAGCCCTTCTAGAGCACTTTTAAGACTTTTCATTAGAATTAAATTTAGAATTGTGTATTACAGTGCAAATTATTTATTTTCAGATTCTGTAGCATCAGCAGAGCGGGAGATAAAATTTTTCTTCCCTGAATTTTCTTTCTATGACTGGCACACTCACGATGAAATTACATATAGAAAAGGACCCATAATATTTAATCATCATCTATTCCAACATGTTAGAAAATTATAAATAGAAGCCAAAGGGTTTAGTTAATTATTAAAATTTAAATATTTAATAAAATATATTGGTTACCATAGTATTACATTTTTTTGTAATGTAATAAATTTAAATAGTTACATTTTTATTTAAGTTATTATAGGTAGTTAATAAAGCTCAAATATAGCGCAAAACATTATTAAAAAATATATTACATTCCAAGTGCATTTTAATTATTGTATCACATCAAGTCACTTAAATGTTTACAACCAATGAGTGCAAATCATAATTTATATCAACAACTTGTTATGGTAATGAATCATAAACAATTTGAGCATGTGGCAAGAGATAAAAGCAGGGAGATTTGTCTAAAAGTTTCTTTTAACTTTACTGAGAGCAATCTACAATTTTTTATTAACAAGTTTAAGGGATTAATTCAATTTTCATAACTACAAATTTGTTTTAGAAAATGAAATGGTTAAATGTAATATATGCATATATTTAAATTTTCAAAAGATAGAATCACTGTAAACCATACAAATATATAATTACAAGAATCATACAATTAATCTAAATTAAAGTTAAGTTATCACAACAATTTCACATTTTATTTAGGGTAACTTTCAAATTTATATGGACGGATATAAAAGGCATGTTTATATAGATATACATAAAATTCATTCATTCTTCTTTCCAGTTACAAAGCTAAGTATTATAGATAGAATATATTTAATGTCTTACAAGTAATTTTAAATTATTTAAATTTAAATATGTCAAATATTTGGTATATCAATTCACTCTCCTATCTTAACAAACACTTTTGGTCGAGAAAATACTTTGATGCCTTCCTCTAGTTTCGCTAGTTGCTTTTCTAGTTCCATTTTTCTATTTCTCATTCTTAATGTGTCAGTTTTCACTGGCATTTTGTTTAATTCACTTACTAACTCTGCAAAACCTTAAACAAAAACATTAATCAATAAAATTATGATGATCACATAGATGTAACAAGTTGATATTAAATCATTTTCTGTTATAGGTGAAAAGACAGTTAAATTGGCCAAATGGAAATAATTGACCATTCTTTACATAACCAATGTGCCATAAACCTTGGCAACTGAGATGTTGATGAGATATTGACATTACTTTTGTAGTTATCCTTCAGATGAAAACACAACAATACTGTTGCTATTTGGAAGTCTGATTATCTGATTAGTTTGTGTTATCTATCCACAAACACCTGTTGAACTCTTTAGAGGGCTATCACCAATTGTTCAATAAATTTGGCATTATCATTTACAATATATGTCTAAGAGTAACAAGGAGATAGGCTAAATTATAAAAAATATATAAAGTAATAACATACTATTTCGAAGCATGCGCAATGTTTCTTTCCTTTCATTGTCGGGTAGAGTCACATGGCCAGGAGGGGGGGACATGGTATTATCATCATCAGCTTTTGAATCTTCCACTTCTTTAGTGCTATCCTTTCTATCTCGGAGATACTTTGGCAACACACCTTTTTGGTAACCTAATAAAAACAGAATGATATCTCAATCTTCAGAATTATTTGATGATAGCAATCAAACAAGTATTTCAGAATGAGTATCCTTCATTATTAACATCACAACTGTTACAGAATAAATTTCTTAATTTAAAGTTTCCCTTATTAAAATCGTACTGCTTGTCATAAATTAACAATCAATACAAAATCAAGTAGGTCATGTTCACTTATTATTATTACAAGGACTTTGTTTGATATATATAAATGTCCTACTCATACAAATAAGCGTAATCTTTTCATGTATATTGAATGCATAGATCAAACAGATTTTAATAATACTGTTTTCAGTTTTACCTGGAGGTAAATATGGATCTTTATCCTTTCTATCTAGAATGGCATTAAGACGACTCCGGTGCTTTTCCTCCATCATATCATCACCAGTTCGACGCGGTGAAAGAGCAACCCGAGGTGGACTTCTTTGACTCCTTGAATCTCCACTAGCTTTCATCTTAGCTTCGTTGTCATCACTTTCCTTCATTGGATATAACATAGTTAGTTTGGTGCTCTCGGTTAATCTCTGTGCTAAATTTGACTCTATAGTTTGGCAGCCAATATCTCGTAATCGACTCGAGGACCCCGACGACTGTGCTTCATCACCTGACGATTCTTCAGGTTGCTTCGTCAGCCTCATCTCTTTCCTTCGTAGGAACTCGGCCATATCACCCTTCTTTATCCGAACATCACTGAGTTTCTTTCGATTTGATAAGCTCGTTTTACCGACATTTAACGTACCCTTACCGCTTTTGCTCGATGGTGAAGATTTGACTTGTGCGAGGGCATTTGCAGTTATCGGTGTGGTGAGACGCGACGGTTGGGCAGACTTCAATGTTAACTTAGGCTCTTTAGGTGACTTATTTTGAATTAACTTCAGCTGTTTCATATTTTCTTTTATGAAATTCTTTTTTTGTTCCTTTTCTGAGGATAATAATATGACTCTATCAAACTCAGTAAATTTAACTTATATTATATAAACTTTAAAAACATATATATATTTAAATGTAACGAATATATGTCAACTTACTCGGTTCCGGAAATATTCCTTTTAAAGTATACATGTTATCAAACAATAACAAATACTATGAAAATAAAATATACACTCATCATTTAGTGTTCAATCAAACAATACGCTTTTTAAATGAATTGATATTTGTCCATACTGAATTATAAATATTTCAAGAAAAATAAGTTCGGGGTATCTTTTAGTTTTCGTTCCGTTTTTGTCACTTTACTTTTTAAGTTTTTAAACAACTGTCAATATTTAAATGGCTGTCTCATAGACAAAATTGTTTCTGGCCATTTTGGCGAAAATAATAAAATTATTAGAACATATTTTGTTTTACCCTGTTATTTTAGCGTTACTGAATAAATATTTACTTATTGTTGACAAAGTTATTACCTAGGAGATTAAGCCCTGAATAGATAAAACATGGAGGCTAGATAAAAGCCGTCATTGATAAAAATCCGTAATGACAATAATAATATTGAACATTATGTTATTAAAAAAGTATCTATTTTCATTATAGTTATAGAATTGAAGTTTGTCTTTAAGTGTCAAACAATTATATATCTGTTTTATTATCAAATCAACATTTTATATAATTATTATACGTAATTTAAAATAGAGGTATGATTTTGTGAGTCATAGCATGACTACTAGCTCCATAAAGGCGTCGTCAAATATTGGAAAATTTAAATTATCACGAAGAGGAAAGAAATTGCAGCTTTCTGATGATCAAAGAACTTTGGTTGCATTACCAAAAGATGTCGCTGAACGTACATGGTAACGTAGAATGAACTTGCTGTTTGATAATACGAAGTTAACATTTTTTATCAATAATATAACCTTTAATTGACATTAACCAATCGTTTTTTTTGATAATGTAAAAGTAAATTAAATAACAATCATTAGTCAAAAACAAATGCAACTACGTTTTGAATGCTTTTGTACTAAGGATATCAGTTAAGAGTCTCTTTAACGTAAACTACCTAATAGTTTATTTTTTATTGTTAATTTTACAGCTTATTAATAAATCTTAATTCAGTAAATCTATTTTTATACATACAACATTAATTATCCCTGAGTCAAGTTATTTGTTTCTGTAACAAAACTCAGGAGATTTGTTTAAATCTGTCAATTCATAAATCCAAGAGGATTGTTAATAAATGTACATTCTACACAACATATTAAATATAATTTAAAAGCATGGAGCTAATATTCATTGATTTTCAGACAGGATAATGTCGGAAGAACGTAACTACTTTACTTGCTGGCTTTTCTCGACAGAATATACATTACTCATCGGTGGTAGATTTACATTTAAAATTTATGATTTAAGAGATCTCTTAAAAGCCTACCAACAACAGCCTGTAAATTCCCACTGCTGGGCTAAAGACCTCCTCTCCCTTTGAGGAGAAGGTTTGGAACATTTTCCACCACGCTGTTCCAATGCGGGTTGGTGGAATACACATGTGGCAGAATTTCTATGACATTTGTCACATGCAGGTTTCCTCACGATGTTTTCCTTCACCGCAGAGTACGAGATGAATTATAAAGACAAATTAAGCACATGAAACAGAGGTGCTTGCCTGGGTTTGAACTCGCAATCATCGGTTAAGATGCGCGCGTTTTAACCACTGGGCCATCTCGACTCTTGAAAGCCTATTTGAATAAAAACATTTAGAATTTGAGTGGTACCTAACGTTTTGCTTCCTCGTTTCTGATACGCACCGCCAAGATCTGGAATACCCTCCCGACCTCCGTATTCCCCACCACCTACAATATGGGTACCTTCAAGTTCCGAGTGAATAGGCACCTTCTAGGCAAGCGCGCTCCATCTTAGACTGTATCTCACTTTCCATCAGGTGTGATACAGTCAAGCGCTAGCCTATACACTTTAAAAAAAATGGTAACTAAGATATAGGTATTATGTTATATGTATAATATAATGTCACCAATTTAAAAGGGCGGAAATTCTTGAAAAAGAAGAAAATGACTTGATGATCTACGAAATACGCGAGGAAATCATTGAAGAGGCGCTAAAGATCTGTTACAAGAAGTATATGGCGAAACAGAACGTATTATTTACAGCTTACTGTGCATCGGAGGCATGGTTTAAACTAATCAACTGGTAAAACAGCCATAATAATCCTATAATACTTAATGTTTATAGAATATACAAGCCATATCATTTCTTACACTTGTTTGTTGACGTTTAACGTAATGTCAGCTTTTAAGTATAAAGTCAATCAGAAAAGTGAAACCTGAGGCAGAATTTTATTCAACGCAGGCAGATTTGTACACGAATTTTTTTTAACCGCCCAGCATGAATTCTTTTTTAATATTCTATTTTATTTATGATCACTCGCGACCTTTTTTATGGTACGAAATAATAATAATTATTATTCAATTTAGTTATTACTCACTCATATCCTACCACCAAACAGTAATATTCAGAATTAGTGTGTTTTAGTTTGACTGAAAGGTAAGAGGGACATCAAATCTTTCCCAAAGTATATAGCGCATTGGTGTTTTAAAGAACGGTTTATATTTCTTAGAGCACCAATGTCTATGATTGGTACTGACCGCTTATCGATAGGGGCCCATTTTTCAGTTCGCTTACCTACTTTAATAATTAATCATTTTTTTATATGTGCATAATTTTAAAAAACAATGATTTTCAAAAGGTATTTCTTCCCTCATGACCCCGGTGAAGATCCAAGCGCCTATCCACCTTGTCACATCCCAAAACGAAAAGAGTCCTGGCAGCCAGACGATCTCCCCGATCCATCGCCTAAGGATACTTGGTGTAAACAGGAGTTAGAAGTCCAGGAAGAGATACAAGATGAAGCATTGAGGAAATGGCCAAGCTCTTCGTCCGTAGACGTGCCGGTCATTGAAGATATACCAAAGGAATACTGGTTATTAACTTTAATATTTACTTGGTGGTAGGGCTTTGTGAAAGCCCGTCTGGGTAGGTACCACCCACTCATCAGTTATTCTACCGCCAAATAACAGTACTCAGTATTGTTGTGTTCCGGTTTGAAGGGTGAGTGAGCCAGTGTAACTACAGACACAAGGGACATAGCATCTTAGTTCCCAAGGTTGGTGGCGCATTGACGATGTAAGGAATAGTTAATATTTCTTACAGCTTCATTGTCTATGGGTGATGGTGACCACTTAGCATTAGGTGGCCCATATGCTCGTCCGCCAACCTATATCAGAAAAAGAAAAAAAAATTTAATAGTTTGACAACAAAACTTAAGCACATGCATACATGCAATGATAAAAATATGGTAACTAGCAAATGGTCATATTAGCGTAGGTATTTGGAAATGACTAAAGTATACTCCAATAGGGAAGATGCAATATTTTTATTTTTGTGCTTATTTTAAAGAACTCTATATTCCTATGATAGACCACAAGTATATAGAAAATCTAAAACACTCTAATTTATTGCAAAAATGCGGTTTCAAAATGTCAATTTCAATTTGCTCGCGGAAACGGATCTATATTTCGTATGACGTCACTCCTGTCTGTCACTGGTCCATTGATCATACTTATCCTCACTGGCTTTCATACTTATGCATTTTTTCTCGACTTTCGAGATACATTTTTTGTAAAAATTTAAAACGGACAACTCGATACTCCGAAAAAGCCGTATTGATGTATGTTTTGTGCCAATGTGTTCATATACTTCAACAAAGTTCTCAAAAAGATGATTTTTGTGGTGGTCCTTCTGACACAAAACTGAGAAAAAAGTGGTTTCAATCTGAAAAGAGGAGTCTGGAGTCTACTTTGACAAACCCAACTTCTATTTTTATTCGAAATACGCATTAATTTTCGTATCAATATTCACTTTTTTAAATATATAACCTCAAATAAGTACTTATAACAGGAGTGACGTCACTGAACTCTAATTAGTGTTTTGAAATACGTTCCGTTTCAAGTTACTTTAATTTGTATTTGTTCTTGAAAAACAGCATTATATCAAATATAAACCTTGCAGTGGCATTTCTTTTATACTTTTTTTTAACATTTTAATAGTAAAATTTTCATAAACATTATATTTGCATGTTCCTGTGTACTATGTACTGTGTTTGTTTATATACGTAGGTACACTAAAACGGTCGTAACGAATTTGTGAGCTATATAAAAGCGAACTAGCGATCATTAGCTAAAAACAAACAATCACTTATTAATTTAAACTATGGGCTACAGGATAGCTTCTACATGCTATTGTGACTAACTAAATATATAGATTGGTAGTCTGTTTTGCCGACGCGACCGAAATCAGTAAACAGCTGTTATTATTTTTAGGTTTCCCGGTAAAGTCAATCTTCCAAATGACCAAACTGAAATGTCAGACGATACTTCAAAGACGATTACTTACGTGAGTTTTATTTTTAATGTTACTGCTATGAGCTTAATTAAGGTAGAGCTTTCATAACTAATTATTTAAAATCTTAATGTCCTTTTAAAATTTTGAGGTGTTGATTTTTCTTAAAATGATTTTCTTTTCGAAATTATTTAATACCATCTTTAAATTAATAACTTGTTTGACCATTCGATAGCAAATATATTTTTCCCAATTTTCAAATAAGCAGTAATTTCGTAACTAATACGCGTTGACAAAATTCATATAATAAGTGTCCATAATAACCCAGATAGTATTAGTGGTTTGGAACACGCAGTACTTTGTCCATTGATTTAACCTGCGATAATTGGGTTCGGCTTATCAGATAAAGATTTTATCTTCTATAATAGAGGAATGCTATCGCACATGTCATGCGATTTTAGTTAATTGGACTTGTATTTCGAGGATTTTTGTACAGGAAACAGAATCAACTAGTTCACCTGGCAACATCGGCACTGAGAGCGAGGTCTTGGAGAAAGTCACGGATTATAATAATGGCGAGATATCGGCTAAGGTTGATTATTCTAAATTTAAATTCTTAATTTTTTTTTTAATATTCATTAGTGGATTATAAAGTACATATAACCTTTTTAGATGGAAGTAGGAATAAAAATAAATAAACTTTAGATTTAAGTTTTTCATACGATTTGCTAATGACTTGGCTATATTGTGCACAACTAAGAGTATAATTAATGTATATTTATTTATACGACGTTCAAAACGTCATATTTACGCAAATCCATAGGCTTTCGACCAATGATATTGCGTTAATTTGCCATGTTATTTTAATTGGGTTTTCACCTCTTCTGATTGGAATAGAGTACGAAATAGTAGTGTAAATGAATAATTAATAAGTTATAGAACGATTTGGAAAAATTGCTCGATATATCCCACGCCCTGGATCAGTCGATGATATAGAAAAGACTGCAGTAAATCACAGTCAGATAAAGTCCATTAGGTGTGTGTCTAGTAATTAATCTTAAATGGCTGATTAATAGTTTGTCACCGCTCGTAAATATTTATCTGCTGGGCTAGAGATCTCCTCTCATATACCACTGCGTTGGTTTAGCTATTTGTACCTGAATTTCATCGGGTTTGTGTAAGTGAAAGTAAGAGCCGAGATGGCACAGTGGTAAGATCGCATCTTAACCGATACTTTACCGATTACGGGTTCAAACCCAGGCAAGCACCTCTGAATATTCATGTGATCAATTTGCGTTTATAATTCATCTCGTGCACGGCGGTGAAGGAAAACATTGTGAGGTAACATGCGTGTGTCTAAATTCATAGAATTTTGCCACACCTGTATTCCACTAACACACATTGGGACAGCGTGGTGGCATATGTTCCAAACCTTCTCCTCAAAGGGAGAGGAGGTCTTAGCAAAGCAGTGGGAAATTTACAGGCTGCTGATGATATGCAGGTATTTTTGCAACAATTTTTTGTCATCGGAATCATTCACTCGCACCCAGAATAGAGGCTTTAAACATAATATCACAGAAATTAAATCAATTTTTTTAATTTAAATTTCAATATCCACGTTGTGTTTTAACAACATTTTTTGCGTAGGTTTGCGTTTGTGACAAATTCTGGGTTAATAAGTAAAGTATAACAGGGTAATGTAACTGGGGTTTGTGCAATGTCTTTATCCAAGAATCTATCATCTACTGACTAATTGAGATTCGTTTCTGAGTCAGCGTAATAGGCTATTTGACTGGTTTTTAAAATCCATTTTATATTATTTAGTAGAAGTTAAGGAACCCAGTAAAAGTTGTGTTTTTTATTTCTAGTACATATTTGTCGAAAAATATCATATTAAAAATTCCACATTTAAATAGCGCGCAAAATCGCTACTTGGACAATATGGCGCTGCAATGGGGTCGGTGACGTCACTTTCCTGTATTTTTAATCTGTGGTATATATAGTAGAAAAGTAAGGTTTACAAGAAAGTGACTTCATCATAAGCCCGGTCAATCAGGAGCGTTTTGTGTCACGTGACAAACGTTTGAAAATTTGCATTTTTATTTATGGGTTTTTGAATAAATTAAGTATTATTGAAATCATAATATACACTGATTACAATAATTCACAATTTATTTTTCGCATTGTGAATTAGCCTATTACAGGCACACGATAGCATAATGTCTTCACTCCAATCGATCGCAGTCGCCTCTACATTTATGGAGAAAGGGGTGCTGTACACACAGACAGGAAAAAATTATAAATATGTGGATATTTACAGGAATCACTGTTATGTGATCTCAAAACTACAACGCCAGTGAACGGTTCCCTACAAGGCGCCGGTGATTCGACCGTTGACAAACTCCGACCGAAACGTAGAACTATTGAGAAGAGCAAGCTATTCAGTAAAGGAAGGTGACACATAAATGATAATTATCATTATATACATCGTATCATTTCATCTCATTACTCTCCCACTTTAAAATCAAAATAAACTTTATTCAAGTAGGCTTTTACAAGCACTTTTGAATCGTCATTTTATGGTACAATTAAGTGAAGCTACCACCGGTTCGGAAAGTAGATTCTACTGAGAAGAACCGGCAAGAAACTCTATAGTTACTCTTTTTCAACATTTGAAAAATACAAAGTCATGTTAGTTAAATACAATTATTTGAATTAATATCTCCTTCTTGGAAGTCAACATGTATTAACTCCACGCTTTTTTATCATCTGTAAAATCTTGTATCGAATAATATGCTGTGTTCTTCTTTAAGGTAATTTTGACACTTAGAATAGAATGTTATTTTTGTTATATTTTATTATTATAAACAGTGTACACATTGTTGAAGAACCAAATAAAATAAATAAAAATAAATAAATAAATATGCCTTTTTTACCAATTTATTTTTTACAAAGTATTTGAATTTACGATACGGCAAAGTTAAAAATGACTGCTTCCATCACATCAACACCAATATTAACAATATATCGTCAAAATAAACAGTAAGTTATACAATGGCTTGCTACTTCTCGAATACTTATTACATACTTATTACTTGATTACTTACATTGGACTTGGGTGAAAACAATATTTACCAACAATGTAGGGTAAGCGTTCACACACGCAAACACGTACTTACAAACAGACAACATACAAAGAATAACAACAAAGAATATATGTAAAGAGTTGGTTTTCTATATTGGGTATAAACTTACTTATGATTTGCTGTATTAATTTGGTTCACCATAATTTGTAATATAGATATGATTACGAAGAAATTAAGTAACTTTGTACAGATTTTTAGTACGGTCGGCTGAATCGATATTATTAAGCCATATGATACATAATATATTTAGCAATAATAAAAGACACATCACATACGCCAACTTATGTCCCCCGGTATCGTAGACCGACCAAGAGTAGGCAATTCTGCCGTGTTAGGTATAACTATAATGCGGTTAAGTGACATCTGATGATTTCCAAACAACTACAACAAAACTATAGGCACAAGGGACATAACATTTTAGTTCCCAAGGTTGGTGGAACATTGACGACGTAAGGAATAGTTAATATTTCTTACAGCGTCATTGTCTATGGGTGATGGTGTCCACTTACCATCAGGTGGCCTATATGCTCGTCCGCCAACCTATAACATAAAAAAAGAAAAATAATATCTATACATACCTATTTTCCATATTTTAATTAGTGTTTGAGATAATTTTGCGGTATTATTATCAACAAGTTGCTTCCATTTTTACAGCGTTTTTTGCGCATAGCTCATAATTGACTTCTGGTAGATAACGGCATTATTATAGATACCTATACCGCGGCAGATTTGTAAACTAATATTTGCTCGTATTACCTCAGTGGCGGTCCTAGGGTTTTGATAAAAAAGTACTCTATAGTTTTCGATATACGAAGTACCTTTTACGTGGTTTAGCTTGCGTAATAATCATAAATTATTTTTAAATGTTTTAGCCGTGAAAGCGAGATAGACATACTTTTACATTTATAATATTAGCCTAAATTCTTATAATATTAATCTAAATGAGAGTATTGCCTTTGCACAAAGAACATAACATATTAGATCCAAAGTTTTTCGAATTCACAGTGTAAGGAATGGTTCGTATATCGTTCGGTAAAGACGACTAACCTTAGTCAGCTTACCCATTTTAAATAGTAAAGATAATGCCTTTTAGACCGGGAGATGATAATGACAAAATATTTGGTCATTTGTACCAGTATGACGGTTCTTCAGGGGTCTAATTACGTAAAGGTAAAAAGGAAAATAATGGTCATATCGCTCGCACCGGCGGCCCAATCGCGTGGGCTTTAATCGAACGTGTCGGAAAAATAACGAGTGTCGAACGATTTGTTCCACAAAAATGCTTGTATTTTCAGATAGTCGAAAAAAAACGAAGTAGGCGGTAGCGTAATGCCATACTTCTCGAGTGTGGCTTACAGCCCGCCATACCGACGCGAATACATTAATTTTAATAGAACAATAGAACCATTTGTACCAGGCTAATTTTTGGATAGCTAATTGTCGTCGAGTTGCCATTCACGAAAATCACCTTGCCATACTTTTCCGACAGTTCCCAGTGGCCGCCATACCACTGCAAAGGAGTAATTTTTGTTTTTTTGGCCATACGATTTGTACCAGTATTGCATTTGAATTTTTGGAAAGTATTTGGCAAAATGTGACCGTTTTTATTTTTCCCATACTTCTAGTAGGGGGAAAAAGTGCTGCCATACTTGAAATACTTATTTTTTTAACACCTTTTTAAAATACGACTGTAAAACACGTAAAAATATTTTTTACATCATAGCATCATTATATTCTCATCATATGGATGCAACTGTACGTAAAAAAACTTATTACAGATTGTAAACATGGGACGGATGAGTGTCGGACTTTAGCTAAAAGGTGAAAAAGAAAAACAAAATTGGATGATTTGTACCAGTATGGCATTTGGATTTTTGGAAATTATACGTTACAATGTGACCATTATTATATTTGCCATACTTGTAGTAGAGGGAAAAAGTGGCGCATTACTTCATCAAAGATCAGGTTTTTATCTTGCGACATGTTTTCAAGGTACAAGACATAAAATCATTTATTACAGTATGGCATCATCGTATTCGGTTCATTTGGATAAAATTTAACATAAAAAAAAAATAATCCCCTACCATAACTATATTATACAAGATAATATCTGCTTATAAGACGAGATTGCCGCCACCTAGGTGTTTGAAACTTTGTATTTATATTCGTTATACCTCAAACTTACAGGAAAAATTAGTGCCATACCGGTACAAATCGTTCGAATTATGAATAAAATCTTAGGATTTTGAAAAAATATTGTTCCCATTCGCCGCCTCCCACAGGTATGGCATTATCAGACTTCTATTTATGATCGTATAGGGAACTGTTAAAAAAAGTTTCAGAGTGGTACAAATCGTTTGGCCAAAAAAAATAAATTACTCCTTTGCAGTGGTATGGCGGCCACTGGGAACTGTCGGAAAAGTATGGCAAGGTGATTTTCGTGAATGGCAACTCGACGATAATTAGCTATCCAAAAATTAGCCTGGTACAAATGGTTCAATTGTTCTATTAAAATTAATGTATTCGCGTCGGTATGGCGGGCTGTAAGCCACACCCGAGAAGTATGGCATTACGCTACCGCCTACTTTGTTTTTTTTGACTATCTGAAAATACAAGCATTTTTGTGGAACAAGTCGTTCGACACTCGTTATTTTTCCGACACGTTCGATTAAAGCCTACGCGATTGGGCCGCCGGTGCGAGCGGTATGACCATCATTTTCCTTTTTGCCTTTACGTAATTAGACCCCTGAAGAACCGCCATACTGGTACAAATGACCAAATATTTTGTCATTATCATCTCCCGGTCTATTTTGTATTTGTCCAAATTGAACAAAGTTAATTTTATTTCGTTACATTTGTCAGTATGCTGGGAAGATCGAAAGGTGCTCTTCCACCGTTGGATGGCTCCAGGTCAAGGATTAGCATCATCTCCGATTGTCGTCTTAGAAATTTGAGGTAAATTATTTTATTTTTCTATTAAAAGATAACAAAATAATGTTTTTTTCAAGGTAAAAATAATGTCATTTTCAGCATTTCATCATTTATCGTTCATTATAATATTTATTTCAGACTAATAGCCCATTTTTTAGTAACATTTTTTTTATCCTAGAGTTAGAAAAATAAATAAAAACACTGCAAATTTCTTTGTCACCTCAGAACTTTATCATTTACTAGCTGTACCAACAAAAAAAAAATTGTAGCTTAAGTTACTCTTTATTGTATCAGTTATCTGACAGTGAAAGTCCCGTCAAAATCCGTCCAACCGTTCCAGAGATTAGCCGAAACAAACAGACACACAGACAGACAAAAATTGTAAAAAATGTACCATGTGTACATACATATGGATTTACGAAAAAGTTTTTTTTTTAATATTACAAACAGACACTTCAATTTTATTGTTCTATTATATGGAAAATTATTTTCGAGTTTGAAAGAGTATGCTGCTTGGTCTCGTTTCAGTTTAAAGAAAACATCATTTTATGTTTATCAAAATATTTAAGGTATAATAATGATTAACTACAAATGAAAATGGCTCTATAACGACTAATTTGGTTTTGGATTGGTTTTCGACGTGCGAAATCTATTTCCATTATGAGTTAGCACGTAGAATACAACTCAGAAAAAAAATCGAATTGAGAACTTTCTGCCATTTTTGTCTCATTAACTTTTGCCGAAACAGTCCCTTCTTCCTGCTCCTCAAAATCTGGTACAGTAAAACACTAATAGATGATATTATTTCATAACACCATACAAAGATGGCTAGCATTTCGTGTTTAACAATCACTACATAGTATAAAACAAAGTCACTTTCTCTTTCCCTGTATCCCTATGTATACTTAAATCTTTAAAACTACGCAACGGATTTTGATGCGGTTTGTTTTTAGTAGATAGTGTTTTTTGTTGAGTTTGAGAGGAAGGTTTTTTTTTTATATAAAACATGGACAATATAGTAAAGAAACACTAAATATTTTACAAGTTTGTAATGTGATGTCGTAAATAAACAAAGTCTGTAGTATATTTCGTATCAGTATTGCACCAGTGCGAAGCCGGGGCGGGTCGCTAGTAAGTAATATATTGTATGTGTGTGTGTATGCAAAAGGAAGGACTTCTTTACTCCGAGGCCTTTAGAAGTTTTCAATGTTTACACCCCCGTGGGTGTAAACATTGCCAACTTCTAAACTCCTGGCTATTACAGATAATTTCCAAAGAGAACTCAATAACTTTTTAGTCATTTTTGTTCATTTTTTATTTAACAAGTCTAACAAGGCCTTCACAGTAATACATACTGTAGAATTTAATGCTTTATTTATATTTGTACTAAAAATTCTTCCACCTTGCGCCGCATTCTTTCATGACAATGTTTCCTTTGAACCCCAAAACTAAATTCGTGTTCTGCAGCTATTAGTCGTAAAAAGAAACCAAATCTACTTTTTATATCTTCATAGCAAATGGGGTTGTTAAAAGAGAAAGAAAAGTTCAAACTTGTACAGTAAATAGAGAGATTTTTTCAAACACAGTCACCTGAAATACTTTAATAACAAAAGTTCAAAATGATTACAACAATAGAACCCCTTGATATGCATAAAAGATTCATTGTAATTCTATTGCTTTTAATACAATTCCATAATGGCGGTGTGGAATTATAAAAAGCCATATTCCGTGGGAATTTAAGACAAGGCGCACGTGCATTCTGACAAAAGATGTCAACGCCTGAACTTTTAAATACGGAGTTAGCCGTCCATTGACCCCTGTTCTAGTGTATTCAAATGAAAAGCGTATAAATTGGAGAGAAGTATAAAAAACTCGTATTTTATCAATACAACGTATTATCCTTATGCATTTAATGTGAACACTTGTGAAATTTTATACAGGGTTGACTGAAATTTAATATCGCACCGTGACCATAGATTACACGTTTTTTTTTTTATTTTAACCTTTTTTTAAGATTGAAAGCTTAATATCACAATTACTTTTTTTAATGTTAAATTGTTTAAATTTAATATTAATTGGGGACTGTACAAAGAACTAAATCTCCTTTTTATAGAATTTAATGAAGTATTGATAAGATCATGTTGAAAAAAAAACCATTGGTATTTTGAATCTTTGGTACCAACCCTGCATAGGTTATACACCCCAGGTGTACAAAGTTCGTCGACCGCTGATTGTCCACAACATGCAGGCTGGTAACAAGAGGAATCAATACAATTCACTTTTTTATGAATACATTCTATAAATGGCACTTTATAGCAATAATGGAACTTTGCATAATTATAGACGCTGGAGAGTTTAACATTTAGTTACTTTATTCGTCACTTGATTTAAATTAAATGATTTTTTTTTAAATCTGAGCCTCTTTGACACGAGTATGTATTATGCTCACTAGAGAGACCTAACTTTAAATATGCTTTGTATTCTGTGGTAAATAATAAACAATTGTTTTTTTTTTAAATGACGACTACGACTCTAATAGGTAAATCTAGTAAATAATAAAATGTTAAGTAATAAATGAACCGGTATTTATCAATGTTATTTTTTATGTGGGGTATTTTTTTATGGTATAGGTTGGCGGACGAGGATATGGGCTACCTGATGGTAAGTGGTCACCACCCGACCCATTACCCATAGACAATGACGCTGTAAGAAATATAAACTATTCCTTAAATCATCAATGCGCCACTAACCATGGGAACTAAGATATTATGTCCCTTGTGCCTGTAGTTACACTGGCTCACTCACCCTTCAAACCGGAACACAACAATACTGAGTACTGTTATTTGGCGGGAGAATAACTGATGAGTGGGTGTTACCTACCCAGACGGGCTTGCACAAACCCTACCACCAAGTTTAATTTGTACACAGATTATTTCGTCAATGTCACGTGCGAAAATACGGTGGAGATTGAACGGTACGGTCGAGATTGATTTCTCTTTCTATCAGCTGTAATTTGACATTTGTCTTTCAAATGTCAAATTACTAGGAGACAAAGCTTTTGTTATTAATGGGATAAACATTTCCTATTTATCATTAACTTTCGCTATCGTATAATCTGTGTTCATTTGACACAGATAGTCAAAAATCAGCAAATTACTTATTTGGTGATTCGTAACGTTATTTGTAAGTAATAAATTTAGTTAATCGGAAAAAGACACGATCTTTAAGTACGATACAAAAAAAAAACAAATTCAGAAGTTATTATATACATCCACTATTTAATTATTTGTTAACTAACCTATATATATGAATTTAACACGTAGATATAATGAGGTTCAGAGGATAGTAGTCGCATATTATTTTGCTCTAAAACTTTAATAACACCTTTAAGAGTATTTAGTTTATTTATTGCAGAAATTTAGGTCTTGGGTTCAAACCAGGTCAGGCTGATAATAGTTATTGGGTTCTTTATCGAAAAAAAAATATACCAGCCCGGAGTGTGGAAGTTGGTGTTAGCTTTGCTTGCTTTTTGAGGCACGGAGAGTGTGAACACTAAAGCTATTGGTCTTGCGCTTGATCTCTTTCTTGTCCTATGGGATTCGTTCGGATTATTATAGTGAGGGTATAGAATGTGCACCTCTGTTTGTGCACATATTTGTAGAGTATACCATGTCACACGTAATTGTCTGGTTTCCCTTTAAATTGGTCACGGTGGCCGAAATCGGTCTACACGACATCATTATTTATAACATACGAACAACATCAACAGTCTGTACATTTGCTGCTGTTGGGCTAAGGCCTCCTCACCTTATGACGAGAAGAGCATATCCCAATACACTGCTCCAATGCGGTTTAGTGGATACACATGCTGTATTATTTCGAATAAAACTAGTTATTACGGATTTTAATCGCGTATATTAATTATTTTGGACATCAACGGGTCTACCCGTGACCACGAACGCTGTAAAGTGCTCGAAACGTCGGGATGTCCAAAATAATTAATATACGCGATTAAAATTCCGTAATAACTAGTTTTATTCAAATGTGTAATAATCGCGAAAATTTAAGACAACTGTATTATTTCGTTCAAATTAGACACGTCATGCAGGTTTCCTCACGATCCTTTACAGCCGACCTCGAGATGAATTATAAACAATAATTAAGCAGATAAAAATATAGTGGTGCCTGCCTTTACACATCTAATCATCGCTCTTAATAATTATTTATTGATATGTAATTCAGTTCAAAGTCATACAATCTAAACTAGCAGATATATGACAGGTTTCAGTTGTAATTTCGTAATTATCGCAATTTATCGTTGGTCGATTTTCAAAATGGAAAAAGTAACCACAGAATATTTATCGAAAGTTAATTTAATGTATCATATAAAATGACAATTCAAAATTGATTGTAACAGTCTACATGAATATACACTTGAAAGGATTGACCAATCAATGTGATTTTTTCCATGGACATAGATTATGCGCTACTATTACCGTCTTTACGATAAGGACACAAAGGACACACCCAGGGCCCATCCAAGGCCAGTGAGTGCCCTGAGGAACCAACGATTTCTCTAAAACTTTGTTAATAAATTGTTTCAGTGTTTTTTGTTAACCATTATGAGGTATTTAAGTATAGTTAATATCTTGTTAAAGGTTCCCAGATTCATGTGTACCCATACTCTGGAATAGCTTGAGATGGCTCTGTGCTCTGCAGAGTGATTTAGTTTCTACCGCTCAAAATGTACAAGTCACTTTGTCACGACGTCACAACGTCTAAAACAAAATATTATCTATCGAATAGGCTCATAAAAGCAATTTTGAATTATCATGTTAGTGAAGAACTATTGTAAGGCTTCTAAATATCGGAATCGGCAAGAAAGTCAATAGTTCATTAGCGTGTGTATAAAAGTATCTTGTTAAGTGTGTATCGCACACGGCGTGTTAGGGTATTGGTTGTCACGTATTAGGCAAAAAAGTAGCAAGAAAGGATTCTTGGTGTTCAAGTTTGCTTCATACCAAATTTCATCAAATTCGTTTCAGCGGTTTGGTCGTGAAAAAGAGACACACACAAAGTTACTTTCACACTTATAATATTAATATACTCGTAGATATTTTTATTGTTATTTGAAATTATATTGTACACACAAGGATGTTGTTAACAATATATTATATATTAATACTGTTTTCAAGAAATACAACCCTTGTTTACAGCATCCCTGCCATAACCCGGTCGATCACGGTGCCGGTCCTTTGTACCGCTAAAAGCTTTTGTTCGTTTGATGAATGGTTTGTGTAAGTCTCATTTACCGGAGTGTTGAGTGCAATAATGTGACTTCGTTATTGATAATGTCGGGATGTGGTCAAGACGGCGCCTCATGTAACCCAGATATACTTGAGTCGAAGGGGTTAATACCTCTATCATGTAAATATAAATATACTCTGTATATACTTCATCGGTCGCCTGGAATTTAAAAAGGAGGTTATGCTATTGTCCATTCTATACCGATTTTGGCTCTCTAAGATTTTTGTTTTTAATGAATCGGTTAGATACCTCGAACGTAGCCTCTTGTATTTTTAGAGATATCTCTTATTGGGCAGACACGACATGAGGGGAAAAAGAAGGATTTAAACTAGATAAATACTACTCATTGATCAATCACGAATTCTAAGAAACAATAACACGTAAAAATTTGAAATGTGGCTGGTTCTTTATAGGGTATCGACATCTTCTAAGAATGGATTTCATGAAACTTTATCTCTTTAAAACGGTCGGTTGTGTTTTATAAATTTCTTTAGGGTGAAGCCGCAGGTTCAACTAGTATTATATATACAATAGATAGTTTTAAATTGCTTTGAAATGATGTCATTTGTAAACCACCCTATTCACATAGCATTAGAGAGATCATTAGATTATAACCCTGTCCGATACCCTTCCAATCTACTCGCTTCAAGGACTACAAATGAGTTCTAATCAAAGAGGTACGAGTGCGGGTCCAAGTGACCCCATTCACACCGCCCTAATTTCTATAATCTCCAATACAACTTTCACTGATTATAACTCTTATACACGTGTATTTAAGGGTTAAAATACGATGATATGTTATTAAAGTAAGTTGAGGATATGTGATCGTACATAACTTAGTCGGTTAGTTTAAATTTAGTGTATTATGATAGTTTGTTTGTGAAGTTCCTTTACATTACGAAATTTTGGTACGCAGCGAATACTAATATGCTTGTAATATGTTCTGAAATTTAATTTGTTTTCGTAAATGTACAGATATATAGTCCGGGTAAGAAAGGGTTCGTCCTTAAGATCTTTTTTCGTGTGCTCAGTATTAGCGATAATCTGCTTTACTAATTGAGAATGACATATTTCGTCGCAATGATTCGATGTTTAGATTCAAACACTAAGAGCTAAGACTTGATAAAGGAATGAATTTGAAAACTGTTCAAGATTTTCTTACTCTGAGTGTACTTTACTAAGATTGATTTTTAAATTAAATTTAAATTTTTAATTTTCTAAGAATGAATTGTATTTTTAGGTAATCAGCTCCCGCCATTATAGTAATATTAGATACGCCATTTTGCAGCGATACTTTCAATGTATCCAGTGCAAGTGTTTCAGATTTTCATTTAAAATACTTGAAACCTGAGCTCATGTATGTACATATATTGGTTTTGGTATATCAGTGCGAACATCGTTCGCACGTTTGTACCTTTCGTCCTACATCTTCGGTCATCATAGTACAATAATAAATATATATTTATTTTATTTAAGTGTGATCATAAGCTTGAAACATAAAATCAATATCATTCCCGTGGTTAAGAGAGGAGACTTTAGCCCAGTAAATTAATAGCCTATAAATGTCAGTAACATTTACAGGCTGTTAATTTACTTTACTGGTAACCCGAGGCCTCCTTTTGCAAAGAAGGATTGGAGCTGCCCTAAAGCGAAGTACTTAAGATGTTTATTTGCTCATCCATCTTTCATATAAACATGTATTGAAATAGATAAGAAAAATGAGGGACACTGCCCATAAAAATGCTTCTAATGTTATCCAAATTTCGTGTGGGAATCAACAAAATATGGAATTGATAACTTGTACGTTGACATACGATAAAACCTTGGAATGTTCAGAATTGCTAAACGCACATTATGGTTATTTATTGACTAGCGATAGCCGTAGGGTAGTCTTGTTTTAACAATTATGGTCTTTCACAATGACTCGCTGGAAAATGTAGTCAAGATACATGATTATGTTTTGTCTCAAATATTTTAGTTCCTGGTGATATTGTTGTGTATTTTTTTTTACTAAACTATTTCGTCGTCGTCTCTTTTACCAGTGAGAAATTTACAGGCTGTTAGTATTAGAACAGTAGTTGTGTTCTTAAGGTCATTATGATTGGATTTATATTTATTAATGTAATAAAATATTTAGTCATATTTTTATTCGTTTGGTTCAGTTTTTACATGAAATACAAAATCATAGACAACGAAAAAAATAATGTTATACTTTCACATACCTCTATGATCATGACTAACTGTCATAAACTTTAATTGCCCTCTTTCTTTCTTTAAAACATTGATATATACAACCATCTTCATCGGTACATAAGAGAACGTGGACGCACACACATTTGTGCACAGTTATAACTTCATACACCTATAGCTCGGTTGCATTTACCGCAGACGCCTTAATTTGTCAGATCGATATTATCATCATCGAGAGCTAGCAGACTAGCTAGCACAATTCGTGATAGCCTTATCGCCAGTACTGTCACTAGCAAAGAGTCATAATGTTTCAGCATACATTTGAAGAGAGTAATTATTGAGTTTCTTTTCTGTAGAATCTACATTCCGAACCGGTGTTAACTTTATGTTTAACTAGCGACCTGCCGCGGCTTCGCACAAATATACTACATAATTTGTTTTTTTTTACGACATCACATTACAAACTTAAAAAATATCAGTGTTTCTTTACTATATTTTCCAGTTATTATGTACGTAAACCTTCCTCTCGAATCACTCTATCTATTGAAAAAAACCGCATCTAAATCCGTTGCGTAGTTTTAAAGATTTAAGAATACATGGATATAGGGACAAATATGACAGTTTTTTTTTTTATAGTATAGGTTGGCGGATGAGCATATGGGCCACCTGGTGGTAATTGGTCACCATCACCCATAGACAATGACGCTGTAAGAAATATTAACTATTCCTTACATCGTCAATGTGCCACCAACCTTGGGAACTAAGATGTTATGTCCCTTGTGCCTGTAGTTACACTGGCTCACTCACCCTTCAAACCGGAACACAACAATACTGAGTACTGTTATTTGGCGGTAGAATAACTGATGAGTGCGTGGCACCTACCCAGACGGGCTTGCACGAAGCCTTACCACCAAGTAAAAAGAGTGATATGGTTGTGTAAAATTGATTTAGAATTTTACTTTCGTGAAGTATATTGTCGATTTGATGTATGCCCTGATATGAAATGATCCTATTCCAGCGGCGATTGACCGCCTTCAAAGGTGACTTGTAGATATATCACAGCGTATGCATAATACGATGTGGAACGTATTGAGTATTCAACTCATTCCGACAATTCGTTGAATTTCATTGCAACTGTTTCTATGAGCAGTATAAAGTTTGTATTTAATCGGAATATACTATGCTCTTAAGTGTAATATGGTACGAGGAAATTTAACTAGATGGCGCTGGTTGGTGCCGCTGCTATTAAATTGTTGCTTATATGCTATAGAGCTGAGATGGCCCAGTGGTTAGAACGCGTGCAACTTAGCCGATGTTTGCGGGTTCAAACCCAGGCAAGCATCAATGTATATATGTGCTTCATTTGTGTTTATAATTCATCTCGTGTTCGACAGTGAAGGAAAACATCGTGAGGAAACCTGCATGTGTCTAATTTCATCAAAATTCAGCCACATGTGCATTCCACCAACCCGCATAGGAACAGCGTTGTGGAATATGTTCTAAGCTCTCTCCTCTTAATGGAAGAGGAGGCCTTATCTCAGCAACGAGAAATTTACAGGCTGTTACTCTACTTTACTATTTATAAATAAAAAAATAAAAACAAATTTTCGTTTTGTCAGTTACTAGTGTTTATGTAGCTTTTAGATTCACGTGTATTGTACTTTATGGGTTTAAAGTTAAACATGTCATTGCAGGCAGCTCTGTTATGTGGACTATGTTTATGCAAAAAGTTAAACAAAGTAAAAAACATTCTTGTATTCACTTATATTTTTACCTTAAACTAAAACGAAAATAATTTAGAATAATATATACAGTTACTAGATTAACTTGGCTTTATCCACGCGAAATTTATAAAACACAAGCCCCAAAGGTTAAAATGGACTTTCTAAGTCCGTTTTACCCCTCTGGGGTGGAGTTGTAAGGACCCTACCTGAAAAATATCAAATTTGTAGGTGTTGTTTCTGAGATTTTGTAATTAACCAGAGGTATTTCGCTTTCATATACATATATAGATTAAATACTGGCTTACAAGATTTGATTAAATGTTATAATATCAAAGTTTAATTTGACCATCAATAAGAAAGTGTAATGCTTCCACATTGAATAAAGTTATTTGAGTTTGACGCCACACGTTAAATGTCATATAAAAAATTAACCAAAAAGGCAACCTACGTCATAATGGCGTCTTAACAATTTAAATATATTTATAAATATTATAAGATTCGGGTCCGTGAATCATTGTTCACGATTGCTATTAAAAATTCATAAGTTATTTAAGTGAGTCCCATCTACACGTATTGTCGTATAAAGGCAGTGAAATTATACAGGTCAAGTTGGGAATCGAACTGACGACCCGGGTGTGAAAGGTCGATCACCTGGTGGCATTGACTTCGAAATCTCTCTGAATTTAATAATGCTTACATTGAATATAGCTCAGTAAAAAAACAGTAGGTATGAGCATAGAATGGCGCGAGATTATTAATTAAAAATTCACTAAGCGCAGGTTTAGCTTTGGTTTAAAAATGTTTAAATATTGAAATTCTTAATAGAATTTTTCTCCTACAACTGTAAAAATAATAAAAATAAAATTGGGTTCAAAATATATATGAACTGATATATTTTGGGTATACCTAAAATACCTAAATCAGTTATATTGGAACTTGGAATTGGAAATGTTCAAACCTTCTTCCTAAAAAAGGGAGAAGAGGCATTAGCCCAGCTGTGGGAAATTTACAGGCTGTTGTTGTTGTTGTTGAAATAGCCTGCAGGCGACTGGATTACCAAAGTGTTCAATCAACAAAAAAGTCATTATTTTTGATATATTTATTAGAACACGAACGATTTAATTGACTAATCAAGATTGTTCTGTTTCACAGACTGGACACGCAATACGAGATAACATCTGAAAAAATCGACACGCCGCCGGGCGAGGTCGTGAGGCGGAAATAGTCTAATAAAATGTTTAATACCATTTTACTTTTCTTCTTGTTTTCGTTATTAATTGGAATTTTCTTGTGATCATGGTATTGAAATTAAATTTAGTATTTATTCTTTGTTTTGATTTAATAAATATTGTGTGATACGTGTTTTTTTTTTAATTTGGAATCAAAATACAGTGGGTATAACGAGAAAAAAATATAAATTATACCAAAAAAATGTTTAAAACTAGTAGATGTAAATGAAGATGTATTAATGGATTACGTAATAGCAATCTCACTGTTTCATGGTCCACCACCATATGGATGTCTGTCTCGCACAACTACTTTGTGCAACCAGCTTTCGCCGACGGTTTTTCCGAACCGATACGATACGGGGGAACCTTTAAGAAAAGAGCGTAATCTGGTAACGCACCTGCAAGCCCCCTGGGCTAGACAGCTGCAGATGTCCATGGGCGGTGGTAGTCACTTTCCATCAGGTAAGCCTCCTGCACGTTTGCCCCCTATCACATAAAAAAATGGATAAATAATTGATGGTCACGCAAAGTTATTTTTGTAATGAAGTGTGTTAATAAAATTTCAATAATATACAAGTGTAGTCGCGGAAAACGATCAGTGTTTCAATATTCTCGACGCTGTGAAATCGCACCCGAAATTGACTCCACGTGGTTTTTATAAATAGGTTCAAAAGTGCAGCGTCGACACGTAAGTATATTCCGAAACGTCAATGTCACCACACCCGAGGAATATTATGGCCTTGCCGTGATATTATAATACGTCGGCTCATGCCTGTGTCTCATCGCAGATGCACATATTTATGTATATTACGTTGTCATCGCTCGCTTTATTTTTTATGTATTTTTCCTCACTTACTTGGATAAAGTTGTACGGTAATGATTATGTTGCTATACAGTAAGTTTGCTTAAACGAGGCCGAATATTATAAGAGGTAAGGTTGTTTGTTATTCTCGGAATCACGTAGAAACTACTAGTTTGCTTGATATGGAACTTTTATATTGTGTTAGTATGTTTACTTTACTTGGTGGTTATGTATTATAAATCTGTATAGTTACAAGCAAACAGAAATTATAGTATCGTTCCGGTTTGAAGGGTGAGTGAACCACACTGAAGCGTAAAGGACTCAATATCTTAGCTGTCATGGTTTGGTGGCGATTTGGAGTTTTAAGCATTGGTTACATTTCTTAGGGCGCCAATGTTTGATTCATTTAATACATTATTGTTTTAGATATGATGTAAACGGAAAGAAAATTGTCCATTCGTCTGTAATTGCTATCACTATACTGCCAAAAGTGCGACTTTCTTATCATAAAAAATTGGCAATTACAATACTACTAATTTCAGACCGTTTGCCCACGAGTGGTTTGTACATGTTAAATTTATCGGATAAAAAGTAACCTTTTTGGTATTATAGACTATAATCTATCTCTATGATATAATAAATTTAATATATCTATATTTATACTTTTTATTGTAAAATTGGGAATTTTCTATAAAGGTACACGGGCGCTTGGAAATGGGGGATCCGAATCAAGTGGGATTCTTACCCATTAAAATTTGATATCCGTGTTGACGATTAAATGGTATACATTCTAGTGGCCTGGCAACACATTAGATGGCATGAAAATATTTTGATGTCTCATAACAAAATATATTTAGGGATACTGAAATAAACATAAATATTAAAGATGTGCTACCAAGCAGACAACATATTGACAGAGAAACAAAATAACCAAAAAATATATTAATTATATGTATTTTTATTATTAGTGAGCGTGTATATAATGGCCAAAAGTTGGGTGCTAAGTACACGCACACTATTAAAGTAGTATGACGTACTATGATTTGAGTATGTTTGGTGAGTGTCAAACTTTGTTAGCTGACACGCACACCAAGATAATAAAGTTTTGTCGTTTGTTTTAATTCATTTTTAACGTGAGATACTCAATGTATAATATGAAAATAACAGCTTTTTCTAAATGCATAAAAATTATGTATGTATTTGTATACATATATGTGATAACAAAATAACATTTTTTCAATTTTTAGTTTGTCTGTCTGTTTGTTCTAGCTATTCTTTGATACCACTGATTCTATACTACGATTTTCTTTCACTTTAGTGCAGAAAGCTGATGTAATAAGTAGTAGCTTAGGCTAGAACGATATTTTTTTTGTTAAATTCTATCGAAAGTAAAGTCGCGGGCACAGCACAGATGTGTATGTATCATAAAATTGCATTTATGTGCCATTTATACTATTTAGTCAAATAGTGTCGAAATCTATGATCCCAACAGATATATGAACATCAACATACATACATATATAGGTACATATATGTATGTATGCCTCTTCCATATCCTCGTGTATTTGTTATTTGCACACGTAATGCTGTAATGGGTAGAGGCGTTCCTACACAGGCCTTAGAGATGTCAGGTAAAATATTTTTGGATAGGGGATAACTGTAGGATGACAAGGATTTATTTGCAAAACGAGAATAGTCTGGCACATAGGCAACCTGATAGGATGGTTATCACAGCTCATCAGCATTAAAAATTCACCACTGAGCTTGGTAATTAAGGCACCTTCTAGATGAAAATGTTTACATTATTTATTATATGGTTTAATTAAATATGTAATAATAATAATTAGATTTAAAGTATTTTTGAATTGTATTGATACTTTATATTCAATAAGAGGGTACATTGACTTTTCTGTTCATTATTGTGAATCACGTGATTTGTAGTGAGGTTAATATAAGTGAGGGAAGCTCCTAATACCAAGACACTCTTTTCCCTGGACCAGCGAGGTGTTGACAATTAAGGTACGAAATATCTTTGTATTAAATTATAATTGTTGTTGCTTGTTAAATGATTGATAAGATATATGAATTGTCTATTGTAATTAAATTGTAATTATGAAGATACAAAGTTAGTCTTGAGATAATTAGTTTGGTTGTAGATATTAAATAAAATTATATTAGATTTCTACAGATACTATAATGGTTGAATAAGTTATGTAATTATATTATAATTGTAATTAACTAATATGATTGTATTTTTAAATGTTGAAAAGAGTAACTACTGAGTTTCTTGCCGGATCTTCTCGGTAGAATCTACTTTCCAAACCGGTTGTAGCTTACTTAAAATAGTTGTTAAATGACGATTCAAAGTGCTTTTAAAAGGGTATTTGAATAAAGTATATTATTGATTTTGAAATACATTTTCTTATTCATATTACTGATGTTGATACGGCTCGACTAGTATATTTTAGTTACTTTCACAGTATAATGTCCTACGGTATTATGCTCTGGGGTAACGCAGCCGCTATCCAAACTATATTTGTGCTGCAGAAGAGGGCTATTCGCGCAATCTATAACCTAGGAGCCAAGGAATCATTAAGGTATAGATTTAAAGAAATTAAGATATTGACTGTTGCTTCTCAATACATATTTTGTAATGTTTTGTATGTACGGAATAATATTAATGTTTTTATGAGAAAATGTGATTCTCATAACATTGGTACAAGGAACAAACACAATCTTGTTACTCCTGTTACTCGACTGCATAGAGTCAGTAGCTCTTTTGTGGGGCAATGTATACGCTTCTACAACAGGATCCCAGAAAGCGTTCAAAATGCTTCTGTTGCCAAATTTAAAAAAATTGTTAAGGAACGCTTGTGTGCAAAAGGTTACTATACAATTAGCGAGTTTATGTTTGATAGCACACCTTGGGAATGAAACGATCGCCTCCTGGCTATTTCTAATCATATACTACTATGTATCTTATTAATTTGACAAAAAAAAAATAACAAAAAAAAAGACCCGCTGAGTTTCTTTCGCCGGTTCTTCTCAGGTCAGGGTGTTCCTTTTTCCGAACCGGTGGTAGTGTTTATTTGACAATCAATAAGTAAGTGTAATGCTTCTATATTGAATAAAGGAATTTGAGTTTGAGTTTGATATCATCTTTTATTGCCTTAAACCTTAAAATATTATGAAATAATAAAGAAATAGATGTTATTTTTCACTTATCCTGACATTATATATTATCAATAATAAAATATCTAACACGTGCATTTCTTAAATGAATATTTTTTATGGAAATCCGCTCAGGTAAATTGTAGAGTAAAGTTTATGATACCATATCTTTCTACATAGAGCTTCTACTTTGAAACCAGAACACTATTATATATATATAACTTATGCTTTATCGAGTCTAACAAAATAAGATATCATTATCATTACATATTATAAAACAAAGTCGCTTACCGCTGTCTGTCCCTATGTATGCTTAGATCTTTAAAATTACCCTTTGATACCCTATACTTGCGGTTTTTTTATAGAGTGATTTGAGAAGAAGGCCTTTGCGTGGAAACACTAATAATTTGGACATTCTCTACTATATTTAGTATCAGCATTGCACCCGTGCGAAGCCGGGTCGGGTAGTTAGTTTTAATATAAACCACAAAATATGTAACACATAATATGCCAAGAGACGTAGGTATTAAATCATATATGATATGTCCTATATGAAGTCATAAAACAACAATACGAAAATAATTTCATACTTAACAAGCTAAGGCTATTACATATTCTACTTTTATATATGAAACGAATTCTATTTTCTAAACAAAAAATAGACATTATTGTAGAAGGAAAATAAATGTGCTCTTTATGGTCACCCTGTGTACAATAGCGATGACGTCACGGACGTTCTATCAACGCCGCACGTGATCGCTGATCCAAGCAGTTTCTGCGCTATTGCATATAAAACTACCCCGAGGCTTAGATTTCTGTATTTTTATTGCTAACTTGATTTGTATCGTAGAAGAAGTGGTATTATTTCATTTTCCTTTTTTTCACGTCACTACATTTTTTTGTAAAAATGCGAGGTTTTCCTGAGTAATGTTATTGATAAAATTACTAATACTAAAAATTATCTGTGACCGGCAGCTTCCCTCGCTTTCTAGGAGTTCGTTGTCATGTCTTAGGAAAAAAGGTAGTCTTTCTTGGGGTCCAAGTTTGCTTTATGCTGAATTTAAACAAATTCTGTCCAGTGGTTCGGCCATGAAAGAGCAGCAATTACATCTATGTAAAACATTTTGGAACGTATGCATAATTAAAGCTTTCCATTCACAAGCATATTAACGGAAGATCCGGAATAAGATAAAACGGATGTTTTATGTTTAATAATAAAAGATAAGAGAATTTGCAATAGAAAAGGGCGGATTTTATAAGGTAAATGCGGAAAATAATCTTGGAGCGATAGAAGAAATTTTATTAAGACTCGCCGCCCCTCGATGAAGGTTAGTTCAATAATGAAGTTTATTCAATCTTTATCATTATCATTACATAGTATAAAACAAAGTCGATTACCGCTGTGTCTCTATGTATGCTTAGATCTTTAAAATTACGCAACTGATTTTGATGCGGTTTTTTAATAGAGGTTTTTATATACCTAATACACGGACAATATTTATTTATTTATTTATTTATTTATTTATTTATTTATTTATTTATTTATTTATTTATTTATTTATTTATTTATTTATTTAATCGATACACCACAGTATTTGAAATATAACACTTAAAACAAGAATACAGAAAAAAGACAGATACAACTTCAAACACAATATAGTAAAGAAACAAGCAGAATCCTGTAGTATGTTTAGTATCAGCATTGCACCTGTGCGAAGCCGGGGCGGATTACGAGTAATAAATAAAAATACATTCATTTAATATTTGCAAATGAAATAACTAAAACTTAAATTAACGAACGATATCTGTTCATTTTTTCCATTCTGATTCATTCGAAAGAGTCGTCTGTTTATGAAAAACCCTGTCACTAGTATTCCCCCATCAAGCAGCCTTGATCTGGCGAAGTACCTAACAACTACCCCAGTTGTGACCACATACCACTATCATGTATCTCTCTGTCTTCAATCCTTCATTACAAAAAAACTCTTTAAATAATATTTAATAGCTAACGATAAAATATTTCTCTCATGAAGAAATCTAGGCTCTTTTTACTGCTTTGTTGATTGTGTTTAACCGATGAGACTGAGATCCTCAAGTCTTTAAAGCAGTCAATAACATATTTTGGGATATTTTATTCTACATAGAAACTCTTCCTAGTCTGAACTTTAAAAATGAACAATCTTGTGACTCAATATTACGCATTAGGTAGGCAGAATTTACCTCATTCTTGTTGCATTTCCATCCCTTCAGATCATGGCTATGATCGAGCAGTCACCTATTGTGGAACTATAGATTGACTAGAATGGCATTAAGTATTATTTCTGGTGACTACATTAAATGGTATGTTTTTTAATGAAATGATTTATCACTCGTTAAGTCCATCTTTATGCTTAAATTTTTAGTGAGCAATACGCGCAGTTAAACACATGCATGTTGGTGAAATGGTAGCTTGTACGCTCACATTGGCCTGTTAACACAACTGGCTGAACAGAGGACTATGTGTCTTAAATTTTAATTATACAGCTCACATACACGTACAATGATAGCCGTCAGAGATAAGCTCCCGAAATCAAAGATTACAGATTAGAATTGTCATACTGAGTTTTATGTTAGGCTTTTGGATATTTTTGCATTTTAGTTTTTTTTTCGATGATACCTAAATTATAATAAGACAAAAATTAGATGTAGCATCGGAAAATGCAATGGAATGAAAATAAAACCGATTACTGCCGATTTACACAACCAATAGAAATAGCTTCCTATCGCGCCATTCGACGCTATTCGTCGCTATAGATTCACGCGTCAGAGAAAGCATGTGCATGTAAATCGACGCGTCAAATTGACGAATATATTAGGTCATATGATATTACAAGTTATTACGTTTGTGCAAAGATCATATTCGCGTGAGAAATAAATATTGATAATTTGGGATAGCGTACTTAATTCGGATGTGATCGGTTTTACGAATTTTGCCGATGCGACATCTAAGTTGTGTCGTACTATACCTATGTATCAAATCAAATCAAATCAAAATAAACTTTATTCAAGTAGGCTTTTACAAGCACTTTTGAATTGTCATTTTACAATTAAATGAAGTTACCACCGGTTTGGAAAGTAGATTCTACCGAGAAGAACCGGCAAGAAACTCAGTAGTTGCTTTTTCTTTTCTATATAGGCTTAGTTAATATTAGTTTTGTGTTTTATTTATTTGTCAATCTATAAGTATTATATTTTACTTAAAACATCTGATACACGAAGGTTTTCGGTTTTAGAAAAGTTGATCAAAGTCAGCTAACTTTAATTAAAAATAAAATAAGTGTTGACGTTTTTTACCATTTTTCAAAAAAAAATAATCCAATTTTTTTTGAGTTCTTCTTGTTTTGTCCTGCGATCTTTGAATACGATTTTTCTATTCACTGGTAAAAGCAAAGTAATACAAATATAACGTCGTATTGATATAAACATTAGATTCTTATAGAAATCACGATAGCTTTATGAAAAAAGATTCGGGAAATAGACGAATGTTTTTCGGTAAAAGAAAGTGGACTATTTCGAGATTGATAACGGGTTCTAAAAAGGTTCGAGATTGAGGACGAATTCAGCAATGACCGGGACGATTTTTCCGGGAATGAAAATATATATCAGACGAATTTGATAAATTTTCCCCACAAACAATCCTCTTATTTTTATTTACAGCAACACTATATAACTTATTGTATTTTTAACTTAGTCGATTTGTCATATAATGTTGTCTTAAATTTTCGCGATTACACATCGAAATAAAACTAGCTATAACGGATTTGAATCGCGTATATTAATTATTTTTAACATCCCGGCGTTTCGAGCACTTTACAGCGTTCGTGGTCACGGGTAGACTGCCCGTGACCACGAACGCTTATGTTAAGTAAAAACATTAACAAATAAAGCATGGTATATCTCAATAAATTTCAGATTTGCGATTTGATGTTTTTTTTTATTCCGAGTAGTAGAGACCTCATGTTGATGCGTTCCTATAGAATAACAAATATATTCGAAATCAATATTGGGGTTTAACTACTAAGCGACTCGGTGAAAGTAAGGAGCGGTTTCCTTCCTTCACGTTGTGATAAAACAATCATATATAAAATAAACATAGTTGTCCAGTTACTATTTAATCGGGCAAACCAACCAAAGGGTAATAATTAGCATTGTTGTTTTCCGTTTGAAAGGTGACTGAACTGGTGAGACTACAGGTACAAGGCACGTAACATTTTTATTTCAAGCTGGTAACACATTGGTGATGTAAGTAAATTTGTCTACGTGTGGTGGTTACCACTTACCATAAGAAGACTTACAGCTTTACAGTACATTCATAACCTATAAATTTCCTTCTTCTGGGCTGAGGCTCCTCTCCCTTTGAGGAGAAGATTTGGAAAATATGCATGTGTTGCAGAATTTCGATGAAATTAGACACATGCAGGCTCACGATGTTTTCCTTCGCTAGATTAATTATAAACACAAATTGAGCAGATGAATATTCATTGGTGCTTGCCTCGGTTTGAACCAGCAATCATCGGTCAGAATGCACGCGCTCCAACCACCGGGCCATCTCGGCTCTCATAGCTATTGCATAAAAAAAGAAAAATATAAGATAAAGATTAATAGGTTACGGATTATTAAAGATACTTAAGTAATACTCTTCGAACGCGAAACAGAAAACTTTCTCAATAAAAACAAACGATGATAAACGACGATATCGGTCATCAATTAATTAAAACTCGAACTCCGGCCCCTCCAGCTTTATAGAATAATTGATGTGCTATTAAGCACTGTGTCACTGTGTATGTATGTGTGTGTAGTCACTAAACACTAAAGGGTTGAGTTTAAAGGGGAATATTCGTGAATTGACATTTGGATTAAACATATCAGTAGGTATTGATTATGTTTAAAAATAATAGCGTCTATTTGTCTCTATATTCGCGATAAACTCCAATACTGCTGAACGGATTTTCATGAGGTTTGTACAAACAGATAGGTGTATTCATAAGGAAGGTTTAGATATATAATTTATAAAGGTTTTTGTATAAATAAGTTGAAACAAACCGACAATTGTTAAATAAAATATCGCTACATAAATTACATTATTCTATCGAGCGTTAAATCGATTAAAAAAAAAAGAGAAATTAGTGTTTACTTAAATACTTCATAAATTATGATTATATAAGTAATACGTAGTACAATCACTTTTGAATATAATTGAAAAAAAAAATGTTATTTCAAAATATTGATTCTACCGAGAAGAACCGACAAGAAACTCAGTAGTTGCTGTTTTTAAAACAATATACTTGTTATAATTATATACCGTTGTGTTTCGGTTTGAAGGGTGAATAATCCAATGTAACAAAAGGTACAAGGGGCATCGTCTTAGTTTCAAGAGTTAGAAAATCATTGGTGATTAAATTTCTTACGGAACCAATGTTTATATCCAGTAAAGATCTTCACGAGACCCATTTGTTTGACCTGGTCTTTTAGAAAATAATTTAAAATCGAAATGTCAGGTGTAATTTTTAATTATTTTTCCCGTATGAAATCGTGACATTTAAAAGGATGTTTTCATTCTAACTTATCATTAAGTCAACTGTGAAGTAAGTAAAGTAACAGCCTGTAAATTTTCCTGGGCTCATGACCTTCTCCCCTATTAAGGAGAGGGCTTGGAACATATTCCACCACGCTGTTCCAATGCGGGTTGGTGGAATGCACATGTGGCAGAATTTTAATGAAATTAGACACATGCAGGTTTCCTCACGATGTTTTTCACAGCTAGCACGAGATGTATTATAAACACAAATTAAGCACATATATGTATATAGTGGTGCTTACCTGGGTTTGAACCCGAAATCATCGGTTAAGATGCACGTGTTCTAACCACTGGGCCATCTCGGCTCGTTTGGAAAACTGTAAAGTATATAACAAAAAATATAAAGAGTTGAAACACTTAGCATGACGTCACGTTATTTGTTTTTCAGCCTTGAAAAGTAACGCTAGCATTTCATTAGAATATCTTTATTACTCGACAGTTTTACGACATCTCGGCTATAGGGAAATGTGTTTTTAGGGTTCCTTCGTCCATTATTACTTTCCTTAATAAGGTTTTTCGTTAAATATAAATAAAAATGTAAATGTACTTTTGCAAGTTTTATAAAAAGGGCTGGTATCCTGTCCCTGCTTGGCACGGGTTAAATAAGGGTGTACAAAGGATAAAATATCGTAATACACGGTAATAAGTGTATTATCACAACGCGCGCCAGTGAAGCTACAGTCAGCATGATTTTTTAAAAAATTAATGAATCATTATGACGAAACCATCCTCATGAATCACACACGTTGTTAGAAATCATATGAAAATGCTTTCAGTCGTTTGACTTTATCATATTCAGACAGAGAGACGTACTTACTTTACTTTATAATATTAATATACTTATTCTACACCACAAACAGAAATACAGAAAACATAGATTTAAACATAAATTGAAAAAATAATTAATAAAAGAGAAATAATGATCAATAACGATGAGCGGACTTATGGATAATCAGCCATCTCTGTAAGAGAGTCCATCTGAGTTACTATTGCAGTATCTATTGTAGTAACTAGTAAAGCATCTTAATCTTTATCAACTGCAGATCTTCCTTTTATTATTACAGATTAAAAAAGAAAGTTTATCTGCACTTATATTAAAAATAGATAAACAATTTCCTTGTTGATTGAGCAAGCCTATCGTTGGTACCACCCATTCATAGGACAATCTGCCGTCAAATAGCAGTACTCAATGTTGTCGTGTTCCAGTTTGAAAGGTGAGTGAGCCAGTGTAACAAGAAGACAAAAGAACAGAACAAAGAAACAGAAAAACTTCTCATAATTGATTGCGCATTGGTAATATTTCTTACAGCGTCATTGTCTATGGGCGGTGTTAGTAATCTACGTATTTACTGATCTAATTATAAATTTTATCGATATGACTTCATTTTCGGTATATGTTTTATACACGGTGTTCTATACATAATAATAAAGAATAAATAATAAAGTGTGACATTACAGTCTCTACAAAAACACCAGTGCATATTAATAAATTCCCCTTATCATCGCAGAGTACTCGTCCCTCGCGCGACTACACATAAACCAACGTTAATACGAATAAATCTACTTAAATCGCTCCGGATACACAGACACCAGAAGCGAAAACCACAAATTTATTCTTCATAAAACAAGCGATATTGCCGGTAAAACTTAGCGTCCATAAAGTTGGAATTCCGCCCCTCGTATCCAAAATATCCGCTGCATATTCGCTGACATGCCCTCACAATATGTGGACCATAAAAATCCTAATATTATTCCTATATTTCACTTCGGTAGTGGAACGAAATAATTGAACATTCCTGAACGCTTTCCGTTGAGTGTTATGTGCGAGAGTATATACATACAGTCATATATGTCATTTATTTTATGGCGACGCAATAAAAAATCTTTTAAACTAGTTTTACGTTGAAAATGATTACAATTTTTAATTTGTACGAATTCTAACATAATCATTGTATAAAACAAAGTCGCTTACCGCTGTCTGTTCCTATGTATGCTTAGTTTTTTTTAAACGACGGATTTTGATGCGGTGTATTTAAACAGATAGAGTGATTCAAGAGAAAGGTTTATATGTATGAAACATGCACACTTAAGTAGAAAAAAACACACTGATAATTTAAGAGGTTTCTAATTTGATGTCATAAATAAAAACATTTTTTACGCTTACATTGCAAATTATGGCTGGTTCATACATAATGTGCTGCATCGCACACCTAAAAAGAAGGTGTCGGAGATTAACGACTTTTTATCATTTACTTTACGAAATACTGGCTTAGTTTTAAAGTAATTTTTTATAATCAGCGGTTGGATTAATATTACAAACAGTTGCTCCAATTTTATTATATGTATAGATCGCAGTGAAAATAAAGATCTACTTTGAAATTGCTTTGAATGTGTCAGTGGCCATAAACATTGGCTGAGGTGCTTACGTGCTCGATTGATGGATGTGTATTCACAACATCACCCTTAGTCGGCTTTCACACAAACATACTAAGACGGGGACTTATTCTATTCGTCCGGAATTACAGCTAGGGTAGGTGGGCACTTATTAGTTTATCGACCCCCAAACAGCGATACTGTGTTCCGGATTTAAAGGGGAGTGAGCTAATTACAGGCACAAGGGACATAACATTTTGTATCTTATGATTAACGGTACATTGATATTTTGCTTCACTCCTACTTCATGAGCTAAGCAATAATGTTATCTCAGCTATAAAGAATCTCTTTAAAAATATTCGTAGCTAATTTCCAAATTTTTGTTTGGGTCAACCAAATGGGCAACCTGACTGTAAGAAATATTAATCATTCCTTACATCGCCAATTCGCCACCAACCTTGGGAACTAAGATGTTCTGTCCTTTTGCCTGTAGTTAAGCTGGTCCACAATACTGAGAACTTATATTTGGCGATAGAATTACTGATGAGTGGGTACCTAGATAGCACAAAGTTCTACCATCAAGGCAAAGTTTTACTGAAACGATATTCGATTGAAAAAACATCATCACTTAATAAGAAATCCGTATTTTATATCAAAGACGTTCACATCGTGACTCGCGTGCGATAGCTCATTGTGTTAAAGTCAATTTTCCAAAAATAACCACTTTGCAATTGCTCGCAGTCACGCGATAGAACCCCTCCATCATCTAAAGTAACGAATGCAAATGTTTTAATACGCTTTTATTATAGCTTTGCACCTTCTTAAGCTTTGATGGAATGACTGGTAACATTTAGAAACAGTGTAGCTAATAATTATAGGAATAGTTTGTGATATTTTTGTTTTATAAGTTCTGATATTGTATGCCTTAATAACTTTAAATTATAAGGATTGTTCAGTGACGTGAGAATGGTAGGTTCATTCCTGATCCCTTGGGGTTGTTCCCTTCGAACAGAAGCTTGACTTTAGGGGGAAATATGATTATTAGTAATTCTATGATATAACAGTAATACTATTCTTTAATAAAATACGAGTATTGACGTTGGTTGCAGAAGGCATGTCAGTGGGGGCCATGAATTCGTTATATTGGCATAATCTCCATTTCCTGGTTTATTAGAATGTATCCCAGATAACCTTACCAAGAGCTACCAGTTTCCTACCAAGAGCACTGGTGAAGTTTGTGAAGGTATTACACCAAAAAAATTTATTGCTATTTGTTCGATTTGTGTGTCATCATTTACTCGCCAGGCAGTCTAACACATTATTTTATCCCAATTGAATCTTAATTTTAAATGACTATAGTAAATAAAAAAAAAAACATCAACAACAACAACAAAATAACATATAAATAGAATTTACAACATTATGTGGTTCTTTGCAGTACATTAGAAACCTATGGCAGTTTTACATTAGAAAACTTATTTATTTTATAATTTTAATGTTAATATTGTTCATAAGGCAACCCAATTTTTTAAGCGTATTACTTATATTAAAAAAAAACTTACTTACTATTTAAATAATAAAAAAAAACAAGTCAATCCAATACTTTCCAATCTAGTCGTCTTATCATTACTAACACACATGCAAACACTCCAAAAGAGCCAAGATGGCCCAGTGGTTAGATCGCGTACATCTTAAGCTTTGATTAGGGTTGGAAGAGCCCGTGCTCGGCGGTGTAGGAAAACATCGTGAGGAAACCTGCATGTGTATAATTTCAACGAAATTCTGCCTCATATGAATCGACCAACCCGCATTGGAGTAGTGTGGTCGAATATGCTCCTTAACTCCTCCTCAAAGGGAGAGGAGGCTTTAGTCCGGCAGTGGGAAATATTCAGGTTGTTACTATTTACTCTCTTAACCATAAAATACGAGATAATTTGCGGGCGTAAATAACTAAAAAAAAAAAAAACAAAATCTTGGATACAGGCGACGTGTCGGGCGATAATTATTCCATATTTTCTTTCAGAAAATTAAATAGAATTAGAATTCACTCGTATAATGTAATATGTTTAATTATTCGCCTTTCATACCCATCATAATAGTAATAAGCGACTAAATATGAATGTCGTGAGAATGGTAACACAGCCTCTCATTGAAACTATAATTGCTGACAACATTTTAGTTCTCAAACCATAATCCTATTAAAATTAGATTTGGCGCGAGGGTCAGTTTGTAATTAAAAGTCACTTGTTCTGTAATTACGTTCAACATTTTGACAAACTGGGACCTTGGAAATTTTCACAACACATTTGGGTAACTAGTTATTACGGCGTTTTCGATTAAAGTAAATTTTTAATTGATTAATGTTGTAACTATTTTCTGTAGATGGGTGGTTAACATGACTTTGTATTTTAAATATTAAAAAGGGGTACATTAGATTTCGAATCGGTGGTAGCTTCAGTTAATATAGTTTGTAGATTGACGATTCAAAAGTGCTTGTAAAAGTCTACTTGAATTAAGGATAATTTGATTTTAATTTTGTGAAAACTTGATAAACATATTACTTTAAGCATGTATGACCTATTTGTATTCTATTTCTTTTCTTGTTTGCATTTATTTTTGTCATTGTTATAACTGCTTCTATGTTACCCATAATAAAGAAAATAATGAGCTACTCTTACACTAGGCAATATATGTATCTCACTTGGTAACTATCGGATATGCTATGGTGCTCTCGGAAAATGGTGTATGCTGTGGAATTTTGTGTAAAATGATACCGTCTGAAGACCAACTCTAGCGCCGTAAGTGTTCCTGTTACACACTTACCTCCCTTTTTACAAAGTCACTCACTGACAAAATCAAAATAAAATTTATTTAAGTAGGCTTTTACAAGCACTTTTGAATCGTCATTTTACAATTTAGTGAAATTACCACCGGTTCGGAAAGTAGATTCAACTGAGAAGAACTGTCAAGAAACTCAGTAGTTACTCTAATTCAACGTTTAAAAAATAAAAATATTGTAGAAAGTATTGATTGATATTATAGACAAACGAGAGGATAGATATTCTAGAAAAGAAAATTTTGACAAACATAAGAGACTCAACTGTTCCGTCCTTATCTTTTTATTAAAATTGTTGTAAATACATTTCTCGGTAGCGGAAGAGAGTATTTAATATAATTTCCTCTAAACAGATTTGGATACACATGTGAAAGAATCAATGGCAAAAAATAAGAAAATTGTCCCACATTATGACGATGACCTAGTGGCCTAAAAAGACTAGATTATCGAAATGTATTTTCAAAGACATTTGCCATTTATTTTCTCCTACTCTAATTATCCAATGACATAATAAATTCACCAAGAGTTCAGGTGCAGGGCTCATGGCTTTATGTGCTACTAGCGGCCCGTCCCGACTTCGCACGGGTGGACAAAAGTTTTTATGTTTATTTTTACTTTTTTTTATATGTTGCTTTTTTTCCGAGATTTTTAACAATTATCTTTCTATTACACAAAAAGTTTAAAATTATATTCCTAAGCTTTAAATTATATACCTAAACCTTCTTTATGAATTCTTCTGTCTGTTAGTGAAAACCGCATGAAAATGCGTTCAGTTTTTTAGCTTGTTTTGTATATAAGGCCAGAAAGACATGATCGGGGGAATCTGTTTTATAATATGTATTGATGAAGCACGAGAGTGTACATTAGTTTAAACTCCAAAATGCTTCTGAGCATCTTTTGATAGATAAACCTAATAAATTTGTGCCAGGTCGATCTGAGTTCTGAACCCAGAATCACGGGATCTGGCGATCATATGAACAAGATAGTCAAACATTTTACCAAGCAAATGAAATAACAAAATATATATTCGGTTTTGTTGTTTGATTTAATTTTTCATGCCCTGCTTTTTTACTTTTTCATTTATATAATATATAGTAAAGTATATATTATATATGTATTATTATATAAATAAAGTTAATGTGACAGGAATGAAGCGTTACTATTTTGAATAAACACGGCTATGTACAATGTATCATAATTTACAAAAGTCAGACAGGCTGCTATCAACTGTTTGGGCCTGTTTCATTCAAACACGTGGTCAATATAATACGTGATGAATTCTATACTCCTTGCTTTCAGATGGTTTTTAATACAATTCAAACCTTATGCCAATGTAATAGAATATATATTAAAGGGTCAATGAATGTTGGGTACTCAAGGGAATAGTGTTTAATGTGACAAAATTGATTTTATATTTTGTTTATTATTTAAATCTCTTATACTTCATGATTTGTAAAGTATATAACTTGATATTGTTGGCCATGATTTCCTATAACTTTTTTCCGTCATCTTGGAAAATATCTCTCTATTTATGATACGAAAATTGCACGTTTAAGTTATACGAATCCTTTGGTTCTGAATATTTCATTGACATATTAATTTATGTTTTTCCCATCCAACATAAATATCTAAACGGCGGTTCAGTTATATTTTTATTTTAAAATTAGAATCGTTGAATCTTTTCTGGGATTCTGTTGTAAGAGTGTACTATTACGTTTGAAAAGAAATAAATATTAAAACGTTCTTATACCATTTTGTCCGTCAGCGTGACACGATGGCGTGACAAATATCCTTTACATGGACGGAATTTAGTCGTTTTGTAAGCAAATTTATGCTGGCGACGTGACACAACCACCCTTTGTCCAGCCTAGAAGTTTATGGCTTTATAAACATTTAACTATATTGCATTTCTGATAGAGGTTGGAGATTATATGTAACATATTAATAATATATAGTGGTAAATGTAGGTCCCTAAGGATCACTTGTTAGCTGGGGTAACTCTACTAATATGTATAAATTTATGAGCGAATGATACAATGTGAATAGTAATCGAAGATGTTTGTAAAATATAACTATGTTTATAAAGCCGTGAGGATTCAGTCGTTACATAGTGTGGGTGTCTAAGCCGAAGATTAAGGGTTCAATCCCGAGCAAGTACCACTGATTTCTTTGTGTTTTGGCTGATATCAACTGTTTTCGATAAATTTATTTACATTATTCTCAAAATGTCAAAATTCCCTGCAGTGTTATACATATATATATATCCTTTAGGGTAGAAAAAAATATACAAACGTCAAAACATTTTCACAATTTTTGTATCGAACATTTATATTTTTAATTATTTGCCCATAAATATTTAACGTTCCCAGCGAAAACAAAATTTCATAAATTATTCATGAGACGATCTCGAGATAGATATTAAGATGCTGAAATTGAAGATCAAAAAGCAACAACTGATGTATTATTTAACAAGAAGGTTCCGTAGCTTTATATTTACGGAGAAACATCAGTAAAATCACCAGTGCCATCCTGACCGACTTCCGCTGATCAATATACTAAATACTAGCGACCCGCCTCGGCTTCGCACGGGTACTTGGTATTTATCGTTAATTTATAACCGAATTACATATGATCATAATCATAAATGGTAGTCTACGTAGTATTCAGATATATAACCTATGTTATTGCCAAATATCATCCAAATGCGTTCAGTAGTTTTTTCGTGAAAGAGTAACAAACATACATTCATCCATTCTCATTTCGAATTTATAATAATAGTTGGATAGAATTATTAGTTGTAAATCTGCAAATATTTTTAATTTCCTCTAACTTAATATTGATACGTACAGAAGCTTTTTAGCTGTAGGACCAGCAGCTTCCCAAGACTTGGGACCTCGTAATACAACAGATTTCTATAGTCCTGGACTTAACTTATAGGCCCCAATAAAAAGTAATTTAGTTCTTTTGTCAAATTTTTAGTACCAAGTTTCAAAGTTTGTCCTGTGTCAAAACTCTTTAAGGTCACACACACCTACGTAAACAATTACTAGTGTGACTTCTATAATTGTGTGTGTTATATAGTGTCGCAAATTGGACAAAGAGTCATTTATATTTATCAAGAGTTATTGAGGACGCGCCTAATTACCGAGTCCAAGGCCGATACAGAAGTCGTTTTAATGTGCTTCCTATTTCCTTAATATAAATTGCGATATAAAAGTAATACAACGCTATCGGAATAAATCTTTCTTGGCGGTACGACTTTATACAAGCCCGTTTGGGTTACCCACCCATTCATCATATTTTCAAGTGGCAACTGGCTGGATGACTGAGTGAGTCAGTGTAATTGCAGATACAAGTTACTTAATACCTTCTCTCTCCCTCTCCCAGAGTTCATGGATGTTGTGAATGGTTAATGATTCTTACAGTTGCAATTAGCTGGTGGTGACCACATACTGGTGGTGACACACTTACAACATACATATTACAAACATTTTTATTGAAATTTAAAAGTTATATTAAAGTTTGATATGTACGTCAATTACAAGTGTACATAACATTCATTGAGTATGTATATTTATTTTATAAGTAATGATAGTTACAGTTACAGTGTAAATTTAAAAAATATTTATATTATTTAATTAATTAAAAATTAAATAAATCAAAATTGAATTAAAAATTAAATCAAAATAAATTAAAACTAAAACTAATCATGCGTTTTATAGTAATTAAATAACTTATTTCTGAAGATAGAGGGGGAGTCGTTAAAAATGTCAATGCCAGGGATTGATTTAAGGATATTATTATACTCGTTGCATATTCGTATCAAGGGGGCTTGATTGCCAACATGCGTTCTTAAACAAGGAGTGTAGAATATTTTGTGAGTATTTCTGGGTGTTCTAGAAGGAACAGATATAAGTAGTCTTTCAATAATTTCTGAATTTGTTACTTTATTGTTTATAATATTATGTAAAAATTTTAGATCAATAATTTCGCGCCTACTCCGTAGTGAAACCATATTAAATTTTGCCAAACGGTCCTTATATAATTGTCTATGCGAAAAATCTTTTTCAAGGTAAGCAAGATGTTTGGTAAATGCTCGCTGTATACTCTCAATGCGCTGAGAATGAACAGTGTAAAAAGGTTTCCAGATGATACTGGCGTACTCAAGATTGCTGTGTACCAAGGCATTGTATAGAAGTATTTTAGTGTCTTTAGAAAATCCATGGGTGTTTCGCTTGATAAAGCCAAGATTTTGTGCAGCCATGTAGCCAATAAACGTGTATACATCCTTATGGCATAAGAAAAACGACACAGAAATAATGGCCCACTTTAATATTTGAACCTAAGATCTTATAATCAGCAGCTGTACAAACTATCCAAAAGACCGACGAAATACGGAGCCTTAACACTAATAAATTACTAGACAGTAAATAACCGACCGCTGCCAATGGAAGTAGTGTATTTATCCAAGTGATGGCTATATGTATGTACATACAGACTTTAACATACAACGAGTATTTCTATATGAGGGGTCTTTGGGATTTTAAAGATTGAAAATATGCATTATAAATATCTTTATTTAATAAATTATTAATAACTCGTTATTGTGACAAAAGTTACGTTTTGTTTAAGGAATTGAAATAAATTATTTTGATTATTATTAAAATACATTTTTTAGGTTTCCGAACTCACATGGACATATCCGCAGACATTTTTAACTTTGCCGTTTCGTCAATTCAAATCGCTTATAAAAAATACATTGGTAAAAAAGGCGTATTATTCGATACAAGATTTTGTAGATGATAAAAAGGCGTGGAATTAATACCTGTTGACATCCAGGCAGGATATATTAATTTAAATAATTGTAGTAACTAACATGACTGTATTTTTTTTAAATGTTGAAAAAGAGTAACTACTGAGTTTCTTGCCGGTTCTTCTCGGTAGAATCTACTTTCCGACCCGGTGGTAGCTTCACTTAATTGTTAAATGACGATTCAAAAGTGCTTGTAAAAGCCCACTCGAATAAAGTTTATTTATAGATTTTGATTTTTGATTTTGATTAAACAGTCTATCCATATCTTTTTAAAACAATATTACCTTGACGATTCTTATCTATCTACAAAATGTCTATGTTTAGTGTGATGTAAAATAACTTTTGGAACCCTTATTGAGCGAGTCCTATTCGGAATTATTTGGTTTTATTTTTTGTGCAAGTAAGATTTTTTTAAAATTAAATGCCCCCCTTCCCGAGTAAAGATCTTCTCTCTTGAAATTAAGTTATAAGCCATATGAATTTGTATATAAATAACTGATGATTTAATTCAAAAACAGCCGTCCATTACGACGTAATTGATGATTGCCAAGAGATAAAATTTAGATTCGTATAAAGCATGAAAGATCAATTATAATTGCTCATAACCTAACCTAAAGTTTAAGAAAAAGAGTAGTATACAAATCTCTTTCTTTCATGAATAAAATATTACAGAAGTTAACTTTCTTTTAAGACACAGTCAAAGGTCATATGAATATACCAGCAACCTTTTTTAAATGTAGCATTTAAAAATAGATCTAAATTCAAAAACAACAATCATTATTGATAAATTGGAAACATGTAGACTATGCAAATTCGACAAATATTTCTTATATATATTATAAATATTATAAATTCAATTTATTTTAAATTGGTAACACTTAAATTCGTCTGTATCTACGGAACAAAACAATTAAATCTATAGACAGAAGAGGTACTGAACTATTTTCGTAACCGAACTTATTAAATATATAAAGCGGCGGCTGGTTTACCTTTTATTTATATTTTTTGGTGCTTTTTTCCGTCGTGTATAACAATTGCCGTTCCATTTCCCCTTCTTTTTAAAATACAAAACCTTCTTTACGAATCCTTCTGTCTATGAAAACTGCATGAAAATGCGCTCAGTAGTTTTGGAGCTTATCGCGAACATACAGACAGACTATATGTAGTGATAACCTATTAAGATTTAGAAAACGTTCGATACACGTCGTTAAAGCTAGAAAATTATAAAATGGCGCCCATTAATGTCCCGCACCGGCAGCTCTCGTTTCCTCCAATACTAGTAACGTTTACTTCCAAAGATTTACAAGTATAGAAAATACTGGCGAGAAAGTAAAATCATTATGTACTTCCTTTATGAAAATATTAACTACCTTTAGAACAAACTTTCTATTTTAACCTGTTGTATAATAATTCTAGAACTTACTTTTAAACTAAAGAAATAAAGTATGTATATAAAAGCAAAATACTACTCAAAATCATAGAGTCATATAGGTTTTTATAGGATGTAGAGTTCCCTAATGGGGTAAAACGGTTGTTAGAAAATTGTATAAAAATGTTATTGCATTTAAGAATGGTTATTCCAATTGCCTCTAGTTTAATATAATAAAACGAAAGCTTGTAATTATCCCACATCTGGGCTTAGAGGGTTCCCAACATGTCATTTTAATGATTGCTGTATATGTATCAAAATTTCATTCAAATAATAATTCTATTCTGAATACCTATCTGAAATGGGTAGATGTTATTTAATTCATGCAAATTATATTTTATTCAACATTGCTCTTTAAAATATGTAAGGCGTCAACTATTATAATATTTTTTTTTAATATAAAAAAAATACTGAACTACTTACAAATAACACAAATATATAACTTTATATTTGTGTTATTTGTAATAAATAACACAAAAAAAAATTTAAAAGATTCAATATTAATTAATCATATTAATTTAATTATTATTTTGTACAACTCAAACTCAAATTTCGTGAGTACAGATAATTTTGATTATTCTTCTGCCAAACATCAAAGCGGTTTGGTTCAGAGCAATCTGGTGAAAACTGCATATAACCAGTAACTGCGGTTTTATAAGAGGGTTATCAAAAATATACTGTCTCTGTTGGTAAATGTAAAAAGTAATAGAGTTTTTGGCAGACTTGCAAATGATAGTAAGGGATTTCTACCACACGTAGTCATTTGGACGGTTAAAAATATTAACAAAACTCTTGCATATACAATACGCCACCTTTTCTTTAATTAGGACCTAAAATTTTATATTCCTTATGCTTATAATTGCACACACCCTTCAAACCTGAACACAACAATACCATACACTGTTTTTAGACTGTAGTATATTTGATGATAAGGTACCCTGGTATATATTCTGAAAGGATTGAAGTCCTACCATCAAATAAATCAATTTTGTGTATTATTATACAATCAAGCAGTTCTTATACATGTATACGATTGGAAAATATCTCGGGCAAAAGATCAGAATATAGGCCGGCGCCCTATAAGTATGTGTAATTATTCGTTATTGAATAAATGAATTATGAATTTGTTTTACAAACACATGGCCATTGTTTAGCAGCGGTCGGTTAAGCGTTGAAGGCGCCATAGATAAAAACATCTGTTCTTGAATGAGGTTAACTCATTATCATACACTTTCTTTACTATGGATATATGTCACACCGTATTCTTTTACAGTTATATTAGCAGATATTTTATCTTTTTTAAACACAGTAGTTTAAAATGAGAACAGCTTGTATATTGTAGGTTTATTATTGATTAACGTAATCTATAAAACAAATGATTATAAAAAACATTTATTCGAAATAATATTTCAGAAAAAGTAAGACTGAATCTATTAAAATTTTTTTGATTAAAGTTCTAATTGAAAGTACGTTGAAATGTTATTTTTTGGATTGCTTAATATAAGTAAAGTCTATGTATGTGTTCGGTGTGATAGGCGGTTGATAAAAACAAAGTTTTAGATGTAGTGCTACATTATTCACAAGATCTCTGCTCACAAGCACTTCCGAGATGAAAGTTGAGTTGTTCGGTGATGCGGGCTCTGCACTAAATTATACTTGAATCATTGATGAGTGGTGCCGGAAATTATATTGTTATTTTTTTTTTAAACTTCACACTCTACGAAGTTTAGGCATATTGACGTTAGCATAAATCGTATTATGGTCCCTCGAGGTAGGGATGGATAAGTTTTAAATATTAAGACTTTGTTTGGGTCAGATAAGGGTAAGTGGTCACCGCTGTGAGACTGGCGCTGTCAGATATATTAACCACCCCTTACACGCGTCACCAAGCTTGGGAATTGAGATGCTGTGTCCCAAACCTAATAACAGATAAAATAATACTGGCTAGCTATGTCACTCACGGAAACACAACACTATACATTAATTTTTGGCAGTATAATGATCTTGGGCAGACGTTATAACTCTCCTTAATATAATTCCTAGCATTATCTACGATAATTATTTTCTCTCTATATCACAATTCTGTTCATCTTATGTATAAATATCTCTTAAATTAATAGCGTAAGCAAATTTTGTTTCAGAAAAATTAAAAGGGACTCTTGATTGCAATTTTAAAAAAGGACGGAAGAATGCTTCTGGCCGGAGAGTATAATAAAAATTAAGAAAAACGTAAACAAATTTATATTAATTTATTGATATTTTGAATAAACGCGAAGTTTCACTGTGACCCACTAATATTAATAAATAACAAAAAAGTACTTGTTCTTAATTATAAAAACAATTAAATACGTGCAAACAGGCCGCCGGTAGTAAATATACCCATTTACTACCGGCCATATTATATTACATTCGCAGGCAAAGCAATAACGAAAATATTTTCATGAATTCATAAACGTTGTCGCAAAATTTGTAGAATCAGGTGATACTTAATTGACTATAATTTATAAACTGATCAGAACCCGTGATAGTCAGGTCTCACTTAGTTCAATTTGCGATTAATTTTAGAATATTCATTCTTTGAAATTATACAGCTATTATAAATTAATATCAAGATGTATGAAGCCTTAGTTGGAAGAATTAAAATTAAGCATGAATAGACGAACCAGTAATTATGTCATAATTAAAATTAATACTTCTTGATTTCCAGGCCGAATATATTAATTGTATTTTTAAAGGTTGAAAAAGAGTAACTACTGAGTTTCGTGTCGCGTCTTCTCAAATGGGAGACAATTTATTATTATTGATATAGATGGAATCGACACACTTGTTTATTGTTTTTTTTTAAGGTATCGAGAGAAAGCCAAGACCAAACCAAGCCAAACATTGGTCACATATACTTGCTAGGGTTTGGCTAACAGAAAAACAGCTTTTGTTGGGTTCTCGTTTCAAGGGTAAGTGAGCTTGTTAAAGGTACAAGGGATATTACGTCTTTATTCCCAAGATTGGTGGCGCAATCGTAATATGAGTAATATAGTACTTTATTCTTTAGTTATTAAAGTTAAATATTTGTGCGTTTCATAAGTGACGTCACATTTTTGAGTTATTATTGCTTTTTTAATAAGTTCGTGTACTTATTGTTGCGTTATAAAATAAACCTTCAATTAAGACCTTATGATTGATTTACATAGTTGATGAATTGGAAGTTTTAATATTTTTATTTCTCAATTTATTAAAGGCATTAAGTTTCAATAATATTCCAGCCGTCTATGTAAAATCTTATGAGCTATTATTTACAGAAACCTACTATTATTCTAGGTAATAAATCACTCGGTGGACTTGTAATCGATTCGTCGTTATCTCGTTGAAATCGAATAGAAAACGACCGCAAACTGGACCGGCGCCCGTGTTACACCTTGCGTCTAATACACCTGCCTTTGATATTCGAATTAATTCGATACAAAACAAGTAGTCGTGACCTAAAAATATTCGCTCGCTTTGATTTAGATATGCGAATATCAAAATTCATTCGTATAGACCACGGAATTGTATTTGTCATCATATTAGACACCAATAATACATTGGAAAACGAGGCGTTCGCTCTGAAGAGAAAATTTGATATTTTTTGAGGTCTTTAATGCCTATACTACAACGAAATGTAGATATTTTGGTATCTTCGAAAGTACTTATATTTTGACACAGTGGTAAGTAGTAAAGTAAAGTAAAGTCCTCTTCCATTAAGGAGAGGGTTTTGGAACATATTCCACCACGCTGTTCTAATGCGGGTTGGTGGTAAGACTTTGCGCATATCTTTGACATCATCATCATCACATCATCAGCCCGTTTTTGCCCACTGCTGCACATAGGCCTCTGCAAGTGCACGCCACTGTGGTCTTTCTCCGGCTACTCGCATTCAGCTCCTGCCTGCCGCCTTGCGTGAGTCGTCAGAATTTCTTTGACGCTGAATTGTAATCCTATATATTGGTTTTCTGATTTGGAGGCTGACTAAATGTAGGCACAGAGAATATTCTTAGTTTCCAAGGTGGCGTGTTGGTGATGTAAGATGTATGGGTTATTTATAACATTTGTATATTCTTGCTTGCTTATGCTTATGCTTTTTTATACCAGATATATAATTATAGTTGTATTTCTCCCTTGAACACACCGCTTCTCATGATAAAGAAATATATAAGCTAAACTTGTAGTTGCAGA